>NC_082660.1:115757674-115887760 GCF_028023285.1 Balaenoptera ricei
ACTACTCAGCACCAAACACCTCATACACTCCCACCCACGTTCCTGCTAGTGGCAGGTATTTTTAGAGTCCTGAGCTCATGGTGTTAAAGCATCTGCCACATGCCTGAGGGCTGGTAGGCATTCAGCCTTACTCAGAGGCAAGAGTTACGACTACCGGAGGGTGGGGGTGGGAGCCAAGTGGTAATGATATTCTCGCAGGATACCTGCCCTCTCCCCACTGACCTCCATTCCTTTCCTGGCCTTCTGTCCTCTTTCTTCCTGCTCAGAGCACCAGAGAGGTGGAAGAAATGAAAATCTCTTCTGTCTCTGCTTGCCGAAGCAAATCAGCCTTTGAGGACTTATGTTTTTCTGGGTAACCAAAGTCGAATGTTGTCTCTGAAATCACCTTGGCAGGTACCTAGGATGCCAGACAGTAGTTTTGCTGGCTCAGGCCAATACTGCTTTTTGATCATGATGACGATATTGATGACAAGCATGATGACGAGTGATCTGATGCAGAAAAAGACTGCTTACAGTCTAGCTGGAGGGATGCCAAGAACACTGATGAAACGACTAGAGAACAAATAAATATATTCTAAATGGTGTGGTGCAGACTCAAAGTGCGATAGGAATGCCTAAGGAAAGAGAATTGAAGAAAAGTTGGAGAAGGTTTTAGGAAGAAGGTGCAGTGTGAGCCGAGCCTGGAAGAATGGGTGAGCTTTGGATAGAGCAATGAGGGGGCAACCACCAAAGGTACAGAGGAGAGAATGAAGCAGGTGCAGCTGAGTAGTTGGAAACCAGGTTGGGTGGGGTCCGATTATGGCAGACAGAAATGTTTCCATTTTGATGCCACATGCAGTAGAGGGCTATCGGAATTGGCGGAAGAGGAGGGTGACATGCTGATGCAAGCAGGGATTTAGGAAGGCTAGTTTGAAAGCAGTGTGCAAGAGGCACTGGAGTGGAGACGTCTAGAATCCGAAAGACTTTGCTGTAGTCCAGGGGTGAGGAGAGGAGAGTCTGACCAAGAGACATGGAAATCTAAATAGAAGAAGGAGATGAATTCGAATGTCGTGCCAAAGGAACATGGCGGCCATCTCCATTGAGGAGATGAAGGGAAGCCTGGACAATGAAAACTGATGTTCACAATGATGACTCTGGGGCCCTGTAAGATCTTCATTCAGCAAAGAGATTTAATTACTAGATTATACTTACTGACTGCTAACTCCAAATAAAGGCTATACTTCGTTTTAAGAACCATAGTAGTCAATTAGTGACCATAATCACATTTTCTTTCATAACTGAGAATTGTGTAAGGCGTTGGGACCATCGTTCTCAGCATGATTTCTCTTGTCCAAGACTTTGGATGTATAACGGGAAATAGATTGGGCTGAATGTGTTTAGACTCCAGAGTATCCCCTGGGAGTTGTATCTTTACATATGTTACTGATTGGCCTTATCCCAAAAGCTGAGATGCAGAAGAAAAATCCAGTGAGCTAAATTACCTTTTACATAACAAAGAAATGAACTTAAAATAAATTGAGCCACACGGTGAGATTTTAACACCAACTTTGTTTTCTTTAAAAAGTCATAAAAAAAAACCCAAACCAAACCAAACCAAACAAAAAAACCCAAAGTGATGTATGCATGCAGTAGAAAATTTGGAAGATCCAAAAAAAAAAAGGGCTTCCCTGGTGGCACAGTGATTGAGAATCTGCCTGCCGATGCAGGGGACACGGGTTCGAGCCCTGGTCTGGGAAGATCCCACATGCCGCGGAGCAACTAGGCCCGTGAGCCACAATTGCTGAGCCTGCGCATCTGGAGCCTGTGCTCCGCAACAAGAGAGGCCGCGATAGTGAGAGGCCTGCGCACCGCGATGAAGAGTGGCCCCCGCTTGCCGCAACTAGAGAAGGCCCTCGCGCAGAAACGAAGACCCAACACAGCCATAAATAAATAAATAAATAAATAAATAAATAAATAAATAATTTTAAAAAAACACAAAAAAAGAGAAGAAAGTAAATATCACCTAAGTTCCACTGTTCATAAATAACCATTAATGTCCTGGCATATACACTTCCAGTCCTATGCATTTGTCTATGTTTAACTTTTTTTAAAAAAATTGGGACCATAGCATATGAAAAATTTTGTTTCCTACTTTTTTCACTTACTTATATTTTATGAGCATTTTCTACACCATTTATTCTATGAAAAGGTTATTTTAATGGCTGCATAATAGCCCATTGTATAGATATATATTGGGTTGGCCAAAAAGTTCATTCAGGTTTTTCATAACATTATATGGAAAACCCCAAACGAAATTTTTGGCCAACCCAATACATACATTTTAGCTGCTCCTCTCCTAGTGAACATTTAGGTTGCTTCCTGTTTTTTTTTTTTTTTTAAGTGATTAAGATCTTTGTGCAGAATTTTGACCACATATCTCTTTTTTTCTTTTTTTGCTCCCCCCCGTTTTATTGAGACATAATTGACGTACATCACTGTATAAGGTTAAGGTGTGCAGCATAATGGTTTGAGTTACATATATTGTGAAATAATTACCACAGTAAATTTAGTGAGCACCCATCATCTCATACAGATACAATAAAAAGAAAAAGCCAAAAAAAGAAACAGTTTTTCCTTGTGATGAGAATTCTTACGATTTATTCTCTTAACAACTTTCATATATATTATACAGCAGTGGTAACTATGGTCATCATGCTGTATATTATACCCCAAGTACTTATTTACGTTATCTGCTATTTCTTTTGTATAGATTTCTGGAAGTGGGATTCTAGGCTCTAAGAGTTTTGTACATTTTTAAGGTTTTTGATAATATTGCCAAATTGCCCTCCAGGAAAGTTGACCGATTTACATTCCAGTTTTTCAACTAAAAACCTTAAGAAAGACTTAATAAACCTTGAAAGAAACTTCTCTCTATATGTTGATAAGTCCATTCTGCCAATTTGTCGAAGAACCACTTCCTGTGTCAGGGCTTGTCACCTCATTTTTATAATGCCACAGAACCATGTTTTCTCCTATCTGTTCATGTTTCGTTTTCTGACTCCAAATACGGGTCTTTGTATCTTCCAGGTTCAGGTGTGGGACACCGCCGGTCAGGAACGCTTCCGAAAAAGCATGGTCGAGCATTACTACCGCAATGTGCATGCCGTGGTCTTTGTCTATGACGTCACCAAGATGACATCCTTCACCAACCTCAAAATGTGGATCCAAGAATGCAATGGGCATGCCGTGCCTCCACTAGTCCCGAAGGTGCTTGTGGGCAACAAGTGTGACTTGAGGGAACAGATCCAGGTGCCCTCCAACTTAGCCCTGAAATTTGCCGATGCCCACAACATGCTCTTATTTGAGACATCGGCCAAGGACCCCAAAGAGAGCCAGAACGTGGAGTCAATTTTCATGTGCCTGGCTTGCCGATTGAAGGCTCAGAAATCCCTGCTCTATCGTGATGCTGAGAGGCAGCAGGGGAAGGTGCAGAAACTGGAGTTCCCACAGGAAGCTAACAGTAAAACTTCCTGTCCCTGCTGAAACCAAACGGTGTAAATACAAGAGCAATTATCACTGGAGGTTTTTTTCTTTCCCTTTTTTCCGTGCCTGTGTAACACTGACACCTGCTTGTTTCCATACAAATTGATATTAAAATAAAATTTGTATAGATTATCATATGCCTTCATGTCTTGCTTTCCTCCAAGAAGACATTTCTGATTGTGATGAGTGGAAGAGGCAGCTCGCCCTACTAGAAAGGCACACTCCCTACCAGCCTTCTACGCTGCCTGAAATGCTCATCCTTTGAGTCACTTCTTCAGGACTAATTCATTCTCTCACATGATGTCATCAGTGGGCAGAAACACCCGGAGGGGGTGGAATACAGGACAGGTATGTGGTTCTAGAGAGCCAGTGCAGGCGGAGGGATAGAGAAGTTTTGAGAGCAGACATTGACTCATCATTATTTCCTAGGTTCCTAGGATGTCGAGAGTAGGCTGCTCTCTTCTTATTTCCCAAAATTTAAAAATAAAAATACAGGTTGCCCAGGCTTCCCTGGTGGCACAGTGGTTGAGAATCTGCCTGCTAATGCACGGGACACGGGTTCGAGCCCCGGTCTGGGAAGATCCCACATGCCGCGGAGCAACTAGGCCCGTGAGCCACAACTACTGAGCCTGCGCGTCTGGAGCCTGTGCTCCACAACAAGAGAGGCCGCGATAGTGAGAGGCCCGCGCACCGCGATGAAGAGTGGCCCCCGCTTGCCACAACTAGAGGAAGCCCTCGCACAGAAACGAAGACCCAACACAGCCAAAAATAAATAAATTTATATATACAAAAAATATATATATAGGTTGCCCAACAGGCCCAGTTCCTTCCAACGCCGTTAGCTCCTGCTTCCCCATTTTTCACCAAGCAGCCCCTGATACCAAAAGTATTTCTTTCCCCCTGCCCTTTCTTGAAGAGGGCAGGGTTCAAGCTAACATAGGTCTATGATGCCCCCAGATCTTTGCTGGAAGAAACGTAACAGGAGGATTCAGCCCCTACGTTCCAAGACCCTCTGATTTAGTTGTGAGAACAACGTACACACTGAAACTACTTGGGAACAAAAATTAGACAAGAATATTACCAAGGGCAAGACTGTGCTATGGAAATTGAAAGCATCATATACTCAGCGTCAGGGAGGAGTCACCAAAAAAATCACTGAACTTATTCTGGTTGTTGAATAAAGTGTAATATTTGGATTGGTAAAGAGGAGGGGAGTGGGCAAAAGTAGGGAGGCAGGAATGACCCTGGGGCTTGAGCAGAAGGACAACTAGGAGTCTGGCCCACTGACAGCTGAGAGCCCTGGTGCAGAGCCAAGGCTGGGGAGGCCCACGCCTCAGGCAGGACAGTTTATTGCTTTTTGAGCCAATGGGAACTTCTGGTGGCTCTCCAGCAGAAGTTCTGTAGGTATTTCTTGTACATCTGGTCCTATGGATGTGAAAGCTCCTTATCCGATGGTTAAAGAAACTAAAAGTGGCTCTGAAGGCGCATCTACTGTACAACAGCCCCAGGTAGATTTCTTTGCTTGGGGGTGCTTCTAAAGGCAGCCCTCCTGTTGGAAGCCCAAGAGGAGGGGAGGGGGTCCCAGACAGATAGCCCCTGAGCACTGTCCTCTGATAGGCGAACGCAGCTCTGGCCCTGCCCCTAACAGCAAAGGGTAACAGACGTGCTTCCCACCCAAACAGCCTGTCTGCTCCTGCGTCCCTCACTGACTACTTCCCCGCCCAACCCCACTCCCGCCTGCTGTCAGCCTCAGCCCAGCTGCCAGTCTGGTTCTCATCACTTTGTTTCTGCCTGGATCCTGGTTTTTGGAGTCTTCTTAGTACCCCCAGTTAAGGCTGTGTTTTCTGACCAGTTGTCCCCACCCAACGTCCTGCCCCTGACTCTCCCCCGAGGGGCTGGGGTCCTGTTGTCTATTGGTGAACTGCCCGCTGAAGCCCCTGTTGCTGTGCTTCTCCCCGATGGAATACCCCAGGACCTTGTCTCAGGCTTCAGATGCCGACTTCTTGCCCAGGATATGGACTACTGTTGTGGCATCTTTTGGCTCTTGTGACCTGGCTGCAGGGCCGGGCCACCTCTCAGTGGCTGCGGGGACACTTGTCCATCCTAATGGATGCATTTTAGTCCGGGTCCCGGCCCGCCTTGGTCACGCCCCTTTCTGCTTTAACAGGGTCAAGATGACAACATTCCAAGTCCTCTGACCAGGCTTGCCTCTGACACCTTTCAGGCATTCAACAAACGTTTACTGAGCGCCTACTGTGTGCCACTGTTCTAGGCCCCAGGGATACATAGGTGAACAAAATTAAATCCTACTCTCATAAAGGAGACAGACACTAAACAAGAAATGAGATATATAAATGAGATCGTTTGAGAGAGTGATAAGGACTCTAAGGGCTGTAAAACGGGGTAAATGGACAGAAAGTGCGGGAGGTGGGGGGAGGGCAACATATTAGATAGAGTGGTCACAAGAGGCGTCTTTTTTTTTTTTAAATTATTTTGCTTTTTAAAAAAATTTTTTTAATGCTATTCTTGTCTGCTTACATTCTTTTTATTTATGTATGTATGTATGTATGTATGGCTTTGTTGGGTCTTCGTTTCTGTGCGAGGGCTTTCTCTAGTTGTGGCAAGCGGGGGCCACTCTTCATCACGGTGCGCGGGCCTCTCACTATCGCGGCCTCTCTTGTTGCGGAGCACAGGCTCCAGACGCGCTGGCTCAGTAATGGTGGCTCACGGGTCCAGTTGCTCCGCGGCATGTGGGATCTTCCCAGATCAGGGCTCGAACCCGTGTCCCCTGCATCAGCAGGTGGACTCCCAACCACTGCACCGCCAGGGAAGCCCCAAGAGGCGTCTTTGAAGAGAGAACATCTGAGCTGAAACCTAAGTGAAAGAAAGCAACCAGCTGTGAGGGAAAAGAACCCCAAGCAGAGGAAACAACAGATACCAGGGCCCTGAGGCAGGGGTAAGGTTGGTGCATTTGAGGAACAGAAAGGGGGCTGGTGTGGCTGAGCAAGCAGGGAGGAGAATGTCGGTTTATTTAAGTGCAGTGGGAAGCCAGTGGAAGGTCTTAGCATCATCTAGATTTAGTAACCTTTGGGAAGATTCAGCAGGTTTACTGACCGGCAAGAGGGAAAAGCCTCCACTTTTCTTAGCTCCTCTGAGAGGAACGGGCAGCCTTCCTGGGTGCCTCCTGAGTGTGGGCCTCAGGGCTGTCCCTTCCACGCTGGCTGGTCCCCACCTTAAAATCCAGACTCTGAAAACTGCCCCCAGACAATTACCTTTTGGTAATTGGTACCGCCAAGGCTCTGGTAGTTTTGCTGCCAAAAGCAGGCACTCACCAATCCTACCTGCCTGTATCTTCTGCAGCTCACCTGCCCAATCCCGTCCCTTCCTGTAGGATGACATTGCTCTTGCTCAGGCACCTGGGGACAGCCAAGAAGTCAGGGGGTTCCCCACTGTGGCCCCAGGAATCCTGAGAAGCTCTGGGCTCCATCCAGTCTCCCAGCCCCAGAACTTCCTGCTGGCAGCAGCAGGGTGGCATGGTGGCCCCCAGGCCGCCCACAGACCGAGCAAGAGGACCTGGGAATGGGCTGTTCCCAGAGTGCACCCAGAGGAAGGGGACTCAGGAGGCCAGAGAACGGTGACACCCTTGTTGCTGTGAGGGTGGTGAGGAGCGGGGGGCTTCAAGAGATGCGGGCTCCTCATTCAGCCTCAGTAAAGCTCTGGAACGATCCATGATGGCCAGTATCTCCCCTCTATAGCCCCCCTTCACTTTCCAGACCTGTACCCTTGAGTCTTTAACTGTGCTACAGAGACAGGACCTGGAGAAATAACTACGAACATTTCAATGCCTATTGGATACCAGACCCTGTGCTAAAACATTTTATATTCTTTCACTAGCTCATTTAATCTTCCTTCAACCCTGTGAGGTAGGGATAATGCCTTCCATTTTACAGATAATAATATGGGTGCTGACCTGTCCAAGGTAGTAAGTGGTGAAGGGAAATTTGTCTTACTTCAAGTCGAGGCTCTTTCTATGATATTATACTGTCTTTCCAGCTGGTTCCAAGCTCCAGGATTTCTCCCCTTGCAGGGATTGTGAGTTTGCTCCAGCCAGTGCCCCTGACCCATGGAGGCTTGACCAGGAGGCCACTCAATATCCGGGAGGCCAGACAGGGACATTCCTCCCTGAATGGGACACCCCTGACCACATCCTCCAGGAAACCCAAGTGGCTGACAGAAGAAGTGTCAGCTCCAGGCCAAAGGAGTCCCTGAGATGTCCTTGGCTTGGACAATAGCTAGGAACCACACAGCCAGTCGGACTCCGCAGCTCAGCCTTTGGGGGCTGTAGGATCCTGTCACTGGGACCCCCAGCACCACCCTTCCCCCTGTATCGGAGCATTTGCTCAGGCCCCCGATTCAGCCTGAGGACTGGCTCTGGCTGAGTTCAGTGTGGCTGAGAACTGTCTCAGCAGGGCCCTTCAGTCAGGGAGACCAAGACCAAATGCTTCTCTGAGCACCGCCACCTGGAGCGGTGCTGGGGAGGGAGGCCCAGCCCGGAATAGCTGGAGAAGCCCACCCCCCAAGTGTAGCTGACTGCCGCCCACCCTGTGTACATGCGGGGCCGGGATGGAGGGCTTGGAGACGTGCTGAGAGCTCCCTGGAAAGCAAGGCTTAGCTTCTCCTGCAACTTTGAGCGGCAGATGCAGAGAGGGGTCAGTGATTATTCTGTTATAACATCTGAGGGGACGGAGTTGCTGCCTTAACTTATAGAGACCTCCCTCCACCCACCATCCCTCATCCCCTCACTGGGAGGGGCCTTGCTCCCTCTGGAAGGGCTGGCCTAGGCCCCACTGGTTTCACACCTAGTTCTGACTCCATGACTGTCCATGTCCCTAAGGGCTGGAGCTGCAGCAGCAGAACTGAGATGTGAACACCAGAGATTGCCCTAGATTAGCAGTTCCCAAATGCCGGTTCACATCTGACTGAATGAAATCCGTTGGCACCGTGTTAAAGTATAGATTCCTGGGGCACCAGCCTGGACATTCTGATCTACTAGATCTGGGGGCAAGGCCCAGGAATTTATTTTTTTTAAAATATCCATAGTTGATTCTGATGTGCCTCCAGGTCTTTCTCTCTCCCCCCCCCACCCCCAGGCTTCCTGATAAACCCTAAGATCTGCAACTACCTTTCCTGAGCCACGCCTTCAAAATTAGTGGTCTAGTTAACCATGGAATCCAGCCTGGTGAGGTGGATCCTTTCCTAGGATAAATGAAGCTGTTCCAGTCATAGCAAACGTCCTTGGGCTGTGCGTCTGAAACTAGTAGGCAAGAGCCTCTTAACCATGAGAGGCAAATGAAGAACTAATTCGGAGCATAAACAGCTCTGCTCTATGAGGACCACTCTGGACGCAAGGTTGATAATTCAATAGAAATTGCATGTCTGTTGTGCGCCCTCTGCTGGTAAAATTAGTGAAGGCTGGAAAGTGTTTACCGGTAGTTTTTTCTTTTTCTTTTCTTTTTTTTAAAAACATCTTTATTGGAGTATAATTGCTTTACAATGGTGTGTTAGTTTCTGCTTTATAACAAAGTGAATCAGGGAAGCAGCTGCATAGCACAGGGAGATCAGCTCAGTGCTTTGTGACCACCTGGCGGGGGGCATAGGGAGGGTGGGAGGGAGGGAGACACAAGAGGGAAGAGATATGGGGATATATGTATATGTATACCGGTAGTTTTTCTAATGGGTGCTGACCATGTCCTGGCAAGCAAGCCCATACAGAAGGAGCTAATCCTGGTCCCAGTTTGGGCACTTAAGACACTGGGAACTAGAAAGGTTACTAATTAAAAAATATTGAAGTGGACTTCCCTGGTGGCGCAGTGGTTAAGAATCCGCCTGCCAATGCAGGGGACACGGGTTCGAGCCCTGGTCTGGGATGATCCCACATGCCGCGGAGCAACTAAGCCTGTGCGCCACAACTACTGAGCCTGCGGACCACAACTACTGAAGCCCACGTGCCACAACTACTGAAGCCCGTGCGCCTAGAGCCCATGCTCTGCAACAAGAGAAGCCACCGCAATGAGAAGCCCGCACACCACAACAAAGAGTAGCCCCTGCTTGCCGCAACTAGAGAAAGCCCGCATGTGGCAACAAAGACCCAACGCAGCCAAATAAATAAATAATTTTTAAAAAAAATATTGAAGTGTAATTGATATATAAAAACAACATATTGACTTTATACAATTTGATGAGTTTGGACATATGCACACACGCTGTGAAGTCATCATCACAGTCAAGGTAATAAACATATCCATCACCTCCAAAAGTTTCTTTGTGCTCCACGCTTTTGTGTCAAGAACACTTAAAATTTGTTAAGAGGGTGGATCTCATGTTAATGGTTACTCTTATAAGTAAGCTACCTTCACTAAATCACTGGGGCTTAACTCTCCTAAGGGAAATCTGTGACCCCTGGTGAGAACTACGAGCCTGGCAGCAGAGAGGGAGGGGAGACATTGAGAAGCACCTCACCTGTCCAGGAAGATAGATTTTGAATCTATCCCAGGTAAGTAACCCTGGGAGCCTTGAGAGAGGCCCCTGGGGTCACAGGGAGAGTCCCCTAAGCCATGACACAGTTGAAATAGACAGAAATGGACTTCATGACCTGAGCTGACTGTGGTTGGTCCTTAGTCTCTTCTCCAGTAATAAAGTAAGTATTGTGACCGGCCGCGTTTAACCTTTTTTTTTTTTTTTAAACATCTTTATTGGAGTATAATTGCTTTACAATGGTGTGTTAGTTTCTGCTTTATCCCGTTTAATCTTAAAGTATTGGAGGAAGCGTCAGGTAAAAGCACGGATAGGAAACCTGGCTTATCTGATTCTTACTCACCGATTCCAGGTGGAAACCCCGATGCTTCAGATAAAGGGGAAGTACACAGGTATAGTGGTCCTGCCTATCCTTCCAGGGGATCATTCCATGGGAAGGATGATATCAGATCTAGCCTAATTTTCAATCTCTATACCTCCAACTCAAATAATGACAATTATTAATGGCAGCTAATCTTTATTGTTTACTCTGCACTGCTAAGTACTCGGTTATGTGCTTAACATGGACTATCATGCTTGATCCTCACAGTAAACTCTGAGGCACAGAATGATCAAAGCAACTTGCCCAGACTCACACTGCTGCCCAGGGTCAGAGCAGGGGCTAACCCAGGTCTGTCTAACTGCAGAGCCAGAACCACAACGCTAACTTCTCTTATCTCTATTTCTTTCAAGCCTGGAAGGAAGCTGTGCTCCTGGGCCTGAGACTAATGGCTCTGCTCCTGCTGCATTCAGGACTAAGTAGCAGATTAGTTGGGAGTTGATCCTAGATGCCAGGGCTTGATCTGGTGAAATCACTCTTAGCCCAGGGGTAGGTCCAGAACCTGGGAGTAGGGGCTGAGTAGGTACCTGAGGATCGAACTGTCCTCCTAGGAAGAGAGGGCAGGGCAGGGGGATGGAAAGGCTAGGAATGGGCTGGCTCTAACAGTTGGAACTTTAAAAAGAGATACTTTAGAAGAGCTTCTTGCACCATTTGAGAGATGGGAAGAAATGACCTTTATGAACCTTTCCAGTTCTCCATTCATATGGACAACACCGAGAATAGCGTGATTGTGCGCTAGCTTTTTTCTATGGCCGTACGCATTTTAAGCCAGCTATGAAGATAATGACGTTTTAGGCCTTTGGATAAGGGTTGCTTCCTTGTCTGCAGATCAGAAGTCAGCTTTGAAATTGTGCAGATCTTCCATTAGAGAAAATGCTCAGATTTGACCAAAGCTGGGGCAGGGAGGATGGTGCTTCCGAGTCAGTACTTCCTGATACCATTTTATTTTCAGAATAAGTAACCTGTTTGTTCCTCTGTAAAATGGGATTGAAAATCATCTTTACAGGACTTTTTGAAGATTTAAATAAGATAGCATGTGAAATGTAGTGTATGAGTAAACATTTGTATATTATACTTTATTCAATTCCCCTAATATAAAGGGCATTAGGAAGAAACAAAAATGGAAGACTATTCAGGTTTTTCCAGATCATTCAGTTTTAAAAATAAAGCAGTATTGAATAAATTCTTCTCTTAAATTATTCAGAACTGAGGTAATTTGACCACAAAGCCACTTGAAAGTCACTGAGATAACTAAATCAAGTTTTTAAAATAAATAATTCATTAATTAATTTTTGGCTGCATTGGGTCTTCGTTGCTGCACGTGGGCTTTCTCTAGTTGTGGTGAGCGGGGGCTACTCTTCATTACAGTGCGTGGGCTTCTCACTGCGGTGGCTTCTCTTGTTGTGGAGCACAGGCTCTAGGCACGCGGGCTTCACTAGTTATGGCACCCGGGCTCAGTGTTGTGGCTCATGGGCTCTAGAGCGCAGGTTCAGTAGCTGCGGTGCACGGGCTTCGTTGCTCCGCGGCAATGTGGGATCTTCCCAGACCACAGCTCGAACCCGTGTCTCCTGCACTGGCAGGCAGATTCTTAACCACTGTGTCACCAGGGAAGTCCCTTAATCAACTTTTAAAATCACTTCAAACTGTGGTCTTTAGGACATTCGAGTCAATCAATAAATAGACAACTGGTTAAATAGCCTAATTTTCTAAGCTTGAGATATTTATTGATTTACCCAAGGATTCTTATGCTTTGAGGCTCTGAAGATTTGCTAGATAGAAATACCCCATTCTGTTCTCAACATTTTATCAAGAAAGTGAAACTTGTACAACTTCAAACGTTCCTTCTGTTCTATGTTATAATTATTCAGGTAGATATACTGGAGAAAATGGAGGACAGGAAAGGAGATAAGGGGCAAACAGATGGAGCAATTCCCAGGTTGAATGAAAATATCCCTAACTTCTGAGAAAAGCAGGTACTTTTTAATCATTTCAAAGTCCTATTAAAGGAAAGGCCACTTTACTGCTGGTACTTACAATTACACTTTTTCATAAAATTACTGGTATTAGATAAGAAGCCGGGATTCCTGGAAATGAATTCCTGGTAATAATCATTAAAAAATTTCCTGTAAAGATGGGATTCTCTCAGCACAAAAGGAATGTTTTCCCCCAAAGCAAATTGGATTCTGTACTCATTTTTAACAAGGCGGTGTCTTTTCATTGTCTTGACAGGAAAAGCCAGAACTACCCTCATTTCCGACATTAGACAATTATACCACGTGTAATTGAAGCATTGTGGTAAGATGTCATCCACACTGCAGTCTGGAGGAATGTACTACAGGACATCTGAACTACAAGCCAAAGTTACGGATAACCACAGCACTGACGGATTGCCTCTAAAGCTGTCAATGAGAAGATTCCACTTATGTGTAGTTCCCAGGGTTTCCTTCCAGCGGTAGCAATAGTAGTAACAGCAATGAAAGCAATCACAGCAGGAGCAGCGGCAGGAATAGCACTAATGTTAGCAGTACTAGGGTAAGCAATAGCATTTATCGAGCGCCTACTTTTTGTCAGGCCAGTGCCAAATTATTTATATATATATATATATATATATATATATATATATATATATATATATATACACACACACACACACACACACATACACTTTTCACTGATGAGGAACCTGAGGCGTGACAAGTTTAGGTAATTCACCTGAGGCTACACAGCTGGCTAGGTTCAAATCCAGGATTTAAACCTAGGACTGTCTTATTTCAAGCCTGAATTCCCTTCATACCACCATATAACCCAGTGGTATTGATACATAGATATTTTTCAGTATGAAGGATTAAAAACAGTAGAAGAGGGGCACAGTAGCCTCTCCAAGTTGCTTGACGACAGCAAGATTTTCCACGTGGTCGAATACCAAAGTGACAGGAGTGAGGCCATGGAAGGATCTCAAAATCAGAGAATCGAGGTGTGTGAATATGAGTATGAGGTGAACCATGGTGTGATCAAGTACAAGGCAGTGTAATTTAGGAGAAATACCCTAATACTATTTATAAAAGACAGTTATGACTCAAAGGAACCTAGGAGCGTTCATACACGTTCCCTAAAAATAGAAGTCTGGTGAGCTTGAGACACCAAAAGCTAATGGTATGCCTACCTTTAGTACTCTGTGCTTCAACCATGATTCTCAAGAAAGACATACTGGGTTAGGAAAAGAAAGTTAACAGAAATGATTGTGAAAGTGGTGTTGGAAGGTGGGAATGAAAAATAGGGAGGAGGTTGGTGGGAAGGTAAATTGATACAGCCACTATGGAGAACAGTATGGAGGTTCCTTGAAAAACTAAAAATAGAACTACCATACGACCCAGGAATCACTGGGCATATACCCTGAGAAAACATAATTCAAAAAGAGTCATGTATCACAATGTTCATTGCAGCTCTATTTACCATAGCCAGGACATGGAAGCAACCTAAATGCACATCGACAGACGACTGGATAAAGAAGATGTGGTACATATATACAATGGAATATTACTCAGCCATAAAAAGGAATGAAATTGAGTTATTTGTAGTGAGGTGGATGGACCTAGAGTCTGTCATACAGAGTGAAGTAAGTCAGAAAGAGAAAAACAAATACTGTATGCTAACACATATATATGGAATCTAAAAAAAAAAAATGGTTCTGATGAACCTAAGGGCAGGACAGGAATAAAGACACAGACGTAGATAATGGACTTGAGGACATGGGGAGGGGGAAAGGTAAGCTGGGAGGAAGTGAGAGAGTAGCACGGACATATATACACTACCAAATGTAAAATAGCTAGCTAGTGGGAAGCAGCCGCATAGCACAGGGAGATCAGCTCGGTGCTTTGTGACCACCTAGAGGGGTGGGATGGGGAGGGTGGGAGGGAGGGAGATGCAAGAGGGAAGAGATATGGGGATATACGTATACGTATAGCTGATTCACTTTGTTATACAGCAGAAACTAACACAACATTGTAAAGCAATTATACTCCAATAAAGATGTTAAAAAAAAAAAAAAGAAAAATAGGGGGGAGATTAGGGTCATTCTATCTGAATAAAATGAAGGTAGAAATAAAATCAGGAAGTTTAGTAATAGACTAACAATAATAGTAACAAAGATGACTTACACTCCTGGGTGCCAGTCACTGTTCTAAGTGCTATATACATGTATTAACTCGTTTAGTTCCCTCAACCCTATGAGTAGGTGCTGTTATTTGCATTTTACAAATGAGGAAACTGAAGCACAGAGCCCAGAGTAAAATATCTAGCTGCTGGCGGGGCAGGAACTCCGACCTAGGTAGTCTGCTGCAGGCCCTGGGCTCTCAGCCACCCCACCAAACTGCCCCTTTAAGGTACAGGGAGGCTTCACTGTGGAGTTTGGGATCGAAGCTCGTAATCTTAGTATCAAGGAAAATCTCTTGAAGCTGTTTAAGCAGGAAGTAAACTTTACAGAGTAAGAAACTCCTTAATAGATAAAAATTGGCTGAAAATAGTAATAGTTTCAAGAAAAGCAGGCAAATGTGTAGATTTGATAAGCATGAGTTACAGAGAGAAGTTAGACATAATTTCAATAAGAGTCTGAAGCCTCTTGAGTTTGAAACAATGTAAAGTGACCATATACTCCAACACAAATTACTGGTCTCTTCCAGTTATGTATTTCTTATACTTTACGACCACAATCATGAGCACGCAAGTTTCTCCTGATATAATTTCCAAAACTATGAAAGTGGATATTGCTAGCCTCCAGTTTTCATACTCCATCTTACAAATGATTCATGAACGTGAATGAAATGTCTAGAAGTTCATCTTAGTCAACACTCTCACCCAACTATTTTTTATTTCCCAGTTCAGAAAATCTGACTAATGATTATTCTAGGTCAGCATTCTCCACACTGTATCTTATGGAAATTAATGTTTAGAAGTTATTACGTATTGGGGGTGAAATTCCAGAGTCAAATAAATGTCTGCTGATTTTTTTCTTAGAGAACCATAAACCACATGTAGCATGAAAAATCCCACAATAATCTATTTAACTGTAACCCAGCATTTCCTAAATTTATTTTGAAAAATCCCACAATAAAGAATCTATTTAACTGTAACCCAGCATTTCCTAAATTTATTTGACCATGGCACTTTTATTATGCAGATCATTTACAAATTATGGACAACAGCTCTAGACCTAGATCCCTTCTTTTGCAGAAATGGGAAGAGTATTACTTTTACAAGAGTACATGTAGAGAGTTAACCATGACTAGGAATAATTGGGGTATTTCATTCTCTCAATGTATAAAAAAATCTGTTTCTGCTATTGGGGAGAGTGGATGTGACATTCTGAATTCACTTTCCTCTAAGAACAAATTATAAGTGATGTTTAGGTATAACAAAAATACAATAATAAAATCCAAGAACTCCAGAACAAGTTAGTACCCACATTTTACAAACAGGGTATCTGAGGTCAAGGATACTGCCACTTCCCTGGTGTTCTTCTCCCATCACTAGCCACGCCTCAGTCTCCTCTGCTGATTCCTTCTCATCTCTCTAACCACTTATTGTTGGAATGCCCCAGGGCTTTATCTGTGGACCTTGTCCGTTCTCTACCTCTCCTCTATCCCTCGGAGATCTCATATCGTCTTGTGACTTAAAAAAAATATTAAATGTTATTGACAGCCTGGACCTCTCCCCTAAACTCCAAGCTCACACATGAGAATGTCCTTGACATCCCCACTTGGATATCTAATAGGCATCTCAAATTCAAACATGTCCCAAATCAAAGTCCTCATCTTCCCTCCCAAATCTGCTCCTCTTTTAGTCTTCTCCACCTCAGTTAATATCAACATTATCTTCCCAGGTAATTAGGCTAATGACTGTGGTGTCCCCTACAACACTTTTTCTCTCACACCTCACATCCAAACCATCAACAAATTCTGTTGGCTCAACTTTCACGATATAGCCGCAGTTGAACCACTTATGAACGTACACTCTTACCATCCTACTCCAAAGCCCTGTTATCTCCCACCTGGATTATTACAATAGCTTCCTAGCTGATCTCCCTGATTCTGCCCTTGGTCCCCTGCGTCTTATTCTCAAGTCAGCAGCTAGAGTGATCCTGTTCACTGTACTTAAGAATTTTTGTTTTTCACTGAGGTATAAAACACTCCTGTATTCATCTGGAGAGGGTGTGGAGAAAAGGGAACTCTCCTACACTGTTGGTGCGAATGTAAATTGGTGCAGCCAGTATGGAGATTCCTTAAAAAACTAAAAATAGAGTTACGATATGATCCAGCAATCCCACTCCTGGGCATATATCTGGAGAAAACTCTAACTCAAAAAGATACATGCACCCCAATGTTCATTGCAGCACTATTTACAATAGCCAAGACATGGAAGCAACCTAAATGTTTACTGACAGATGAATGGATAAAGAAGATGTGGGATACACACACACACACACACACACACACACACACACACACACAATGGGATACTACTCAGCCATAAAAAAAGAATGAAATAATGCCATCTGCAGCAACATGGATGGACCTAGAGATTATCATACTAACGGAAGTAAGTCAGAGAAAGACAAATATCATACTGTATCACTTATATGTGGAATCTAAAAAAATGATACAAATGAACTTATTTACAAAACAGAAATAGGACTTCCCTGGTGGTGCAGTGGTTAAGAATCTGCCTGCCAATGCAGGGGACACGGGTTTGAGCCCTGGACCGGGAAGATCCCACATGCCGCGGAGCAACTAAGCCCCGTGCATCACAACTACTGAGCCTGCGCTCTAGAGCCCGTGTGCCAGAACTACTGAAGCCCGCATGCCTAGAGCCCACGCTCCGCAACAAGAGAAGCCACCGCAATGAGAAGCCCGCACGCCGCAATGAAGAGTAGCCCCTGCTCGCCGCAACTAGAAAAAGCCTGCGTGAAGCATGAAGACCCAACACAGCCAAAAATAAAATAAATTAAAATTTAAAAAATTAAATTAAAAAACAAAACAAAACAGACTCACAGACATAGAAAACAAACTTCTGGTTACCAAAAGGGAAAGGGGGGAGGGGTGAATTTGGAATCTGAGATTAACAGATACACACTACTGTATATAAAATAGACAAACAACAAGGATTTACTGTATAGCACAAGGAACTATATTCAATATCTTGTAATAACTTAGAAAAGAATAAGTATATATGTATGTATAACTGAATCACTTTGCTGTACACCTGAAACATTGTAAATCAACTACACTTCAATAAAGAATAAAAATTAAAAAATAAAAAACACAACACTCCTTTGTTCAAAATCCACTAATGGCTTCCTCTCCCAGAATAAAAGCCAAATCTTCACAATTGCCTGTAAGGCTCTATACTACATGGTCCACATTACCTCTCAGGCTCCATCTCCTACTACTGTCCCCCCTCTCCCCAACTCTACTGCAGCCCCATCAGTCTTGTTGCTGTTCCTTGAGCCAGGCATGATCCTACTTCAGGGCCCTTCTTTTTCTTCCTCTCATTATGC
This sequence comes from Balaenoptera ricei, assembly GCF_028023285.1. Lineage (NCBI taxonomy): Eukaryota > Metazoa > Chordata > Mammalia > Artiodactyla > Balaenopteridae > Balaenoptera > Balaenoptera ricei. Next base: position 115,775,662 of record NC_082660.1, read on the forward strand.
TAGCTGTAGATTTTTATTAGGTTTAGGTTAGGTTAAGGAGGTTTCCTTCATATTCCTAGTTTGCTAAGGTTTTTTTTTGTTTGTCTGTTTTTGGTTTTTTTTGTAGAAGATTCACATGCCATAGAATTAACCATTCTGAAGTGAACAATTCAGTTGCATTCAGTACATTCACAATGTTGTGCAACCATCTTCTCTGTCTAGTTCCTCCACACTGTCATCACCCTGAAAAGAAAACCCTGTACCCATTAAGCAGTCGGTCCCCATTCCCTCCTCCCCATAGCCCCTGGCAAACACCAATCTGCTTTTTCTGTCTCTATAGATTTGCCTATTCTGTATATTCCATATAAATGTAATTATACAATATGTGACCTGTGATTTTTTTTCACTTAGCATCGTGTTTTTGAGGTCCATCCACATTGTAGCATGTATCATTACTTCATTCCTTTTCATGGCTAGATAATAGTCCATTTTATGAATATACTACAATTTATTTATCCCTTCATCTGTTTATGATATTTAGCCTGTTTCCCTCTTTTGGCTACTGTGAATAGTGCTATGAACATGCATGTACAAGTATCTGAGTCCCTGCTTTCGAGGCTTTTGGATACATACCTTGGAGTGGAATTGCTGGGTCATGTGGTAATTCTGTTTAACTTTTTGAGCAACCACCAAACTGTTTTTCACAGTGGCTGAACCACTTTGCATTACCATCAGCAACGAATGAGGGTTCCAACTCCCCCTTCAAGGCTTTTGCCTTTGCTGTTCTCTCTTTGGAATGCTCTTCTGATAGATACCCAAGTGGCTCACTTCCTTATCTCCAGGTCTTTAACTCAGTTGTCATCCTGTCATGGAGGCCTATTCGGATCACCAAATTTAAAACTGCAACCTCCCAACTACCAATCCGTACTCACTATCTTCCTTCCATACTTAATTTTTCTCAAGAGTATTGATCATCATCTAACATACTATACACTTTTCTTATTTTCTATTGTTTATCTTCCGACACTGAAAAATAAGCTCCACAGGGGCAGAGATTTCAGTCTGTTTTGCCAGCACCTAGAATAGTGTCAGGCACATAGTTAAGTGCTCGATAAATATTTACTAGACAAATAAATGAGGTCCAAAGAGGTGTTTTGGCAAAGTTTGACAAAACAGGGTAAGAAACAGTCTTTGTAGTTCAGAGGTTATTTTTCTAATAATGGTGATGGATTGAAACTGAGCCAATCACACTTTTTATTCAGCTGTAACCAAGACGCATGCGTGCGTAAGATGGCTATTTCTAAATCAGGTGAAAAGACTATTTAGAATAGCCTGAAAGTAAAGAGATCAGACTGTCAAGCTAAAACTCATTAGCACCAATTAAAACTCAACTAACTGCCTATAATAAGCAAGCTTAGTATTGACTGAGATGTTTTATTTAAATGAAGTAAAAAAATGATGCTACGGGACACAGAATTTTAAGAGCATTATACTTTAAGAAAATGAACCTAATATATACTGTAAGAAATAGAATCCTATGGAAGAACACAAAGGTTCACCCCTGCCTAAAATATTCCTATAGCAAGAATGTGGTTTATCGTATTTGTGAACTATGACAGAGGCAGAGAAAATATCGGTATATAAAAAGAGAACCTATGTTAAAATCACAAAGAAGTTATTTCTGGGCAAAAGCTTAAAGCTTGGTGCAATTAATACTGATGAATTATTCACCTGAAAATGGTTAAAATGGTACATTTCATGTTATATATTTTTACCACAATTTTTGAAAAGTAAAAAAAAATGGATAGAAAGATGGTGAATGAAAAAACATCTTAGAGACAGATATGGAAATAAAGACTAGAAATATCGCCAAGTCCACTACTAAGAAACAAGCAACTTTTGTAAATTTTGTAAAATCATTTACAGCAGAAATCAGTCTGGAAAATTAAAACTAATAAATTCAACTCTTTTGACTATGAGTTACAAGTAGACTACATAACAAGTGGTCCTTGAAATTGGCTTTCAATATGTTTCTGCTATAGGCTGAATATTTGTTTCCCCCTCCCCCTAGCCAAATTCAAATGCTGAAACCTAATCCCCAATGTGATGGTATTTGGAGGTGAGGCATCATTAGGTGATTAGGTCATGAGGGTGGAGCCCTCATGAATGAGATTAATGCCCTTGTAAAAGAGACCACAGAGAACTCTCTTGCCCTTTCCACCATGTGAGGACACAGAGAAGATGACTGTCTAAGAACCAGGAAGCAGGTCCTCAACAGACAATGAATCTGCCAGCACCCTGGTCATGGACTTCCAGCCTCCAGAACAATGAGGAATAAATTTCTATTGTTTATAAGCCATCCAATTCTGTTATAGCAGCCCAAACGGACTAAGTTTCAAAGTACAATTCAAGAAGTTCTAATGTTAAGAGGAAAAAAACCACTCATGATTGAGCCAAACAACTTCTGAGCCTGCCCACCTTTATGGTTATTAGGATTACAAAGGGACTCTTGCCACCCTTTAAAGTTCTAAAAATTAGTAAACTATACATAGTGAGCTTTTAACTGTGCTGAAGGAAAAACCAGAAGATGGATTCAACAGATAAAGCTCTCAGTCTGTAGGCCAAGTAATCAGGCTTCCATGTAAGAAGCAAAGCAATGCTCCTAGTTGTATGACAAAATCTACAGCTTTTATTCGAAGTTATTTATTAGAAAATAATTCCGGAGGCATTTTAACAATACAACTTTTATTAAAAAAATAAGTAATAACATCAAAACTGTTCAGCAAATCTATATTCAATGTAACCAAAATAAACAAACACCAAATAAAAAAAAAATATACATCTATATATATATGGGCAAGAAACAAGTGCAGTTTTTGGTCCCAATATTTTCTGGATATATTATCTTTATCCAAAGGAATTACATTAATGGCTAAGAAGACATTATGTGTTAGATGTACAGAAAATGTAACTCTAAAATTTGTTTTAAGGTCTGTAGGAAGTGTTTTTTGCCAATTCTTTATGTCTTTGACCTTTGACAATCACTAAGATAATGTTAATGATAGTCCCAAGATAGACAGAGGATATAATAATGTCTAAGGGTCTGAACAATTACCAAATTAAGAAGCTACCAATAGGTAGCTACATAAAATCTTGGAGAATTGTAAGGACTTTTTGGGGAGTTATTAATGAAACAAAACAAACACAAAACAGTTTAAAAGACAAGAAAAAGACAAGAAAAAGACAAGAAATAAAAGAGGACATAACAAAATGGACGTTAATAAATTTGGTGAAGACAACATAAAACCAAGACAACAAAATTAAATTAGACTTAAAAAAAAATTGAATATTAGTATTGCTGAAAACTCCTAGGGTTTAACACTGGATAAAACTTTAAATGACAGCAAAAATAACTAATTTTAGAACTGTTTTAGAAATTTGTTTTCCAAGAACATGAAAGTAACCTTGGTTCCCTACATAACCAGTTTTTATATTCCTTGGACTGCATGCATGCTAGAGAAAGATTAAAGGGCAGCAGCCAAAATGATTAAACTTCAACTTGGATGTTGAAGCATTGATTTGACAGGCTTTTTTCTTGGTCAGAATCGACCCATAAGCTTAAGATCAAGAACCAAAGCCCCCAGTGGGAAGTTGTGCTCAATTTGGTGGGCCTTGAGGTAATCTCTGGCCACATTAGCATCAGTCTTATGGGAGGCCAGGCATGAAGGAACGGACTCTCCCTAAGATCTGATTTCTTAAGGCCACAACCTAGAGGAGGTCTCACAGTCAAACAATTCACATTCCTTGGAAAGAGAGAACAGGCATCAGATGTGTCCATCGAAGGGGGACACTGACCAGGAGTACCCTGGACTTTTTTTGAAATTTCTGTGTTGCTTCTGCATCTGAAAAATATGAAAAATAGAACAATGACAGCCAAGGAATGAGGAAAAAGACAGCTATCTGACCTAAAATTTTAAGACTTATAAGAAATTAACGAAGAAACCAGACAAAACAGACAGAAAACGATGAACAGTCACATCTTTTGGAATGCAATATTCTGAAAGCAAGTATAGCAGAGAGAAACACAAATTATTTTAAGCAAAGCAAGAAAAGACCATAGCAACAAAAGTTAATTTTGAAGAGAGCCAACTGGAGAGAAAAGCATATGTTAAGATATGTTAACCTGACACAAAGATAAGGTGGAATAAGACTCTAGTGCCATCTGAAAGCTGAAAAGAGCTGAATAATGAGAACTAGTGTCATGAACTTGGCTGTTTAACCGCCTTCGTATGAGAAAACACTTCAGAACTTTGAACTTAGGAAACTGCCTTTGTGTAAGAAAACACTTCAGAACTTTGAACTTAGGAAATTCCAACTTGTCTTGCACCAGGTTGCACGAGCTCCATAGAGCAGGAATCTATTTCAACAAGTGGCTTTAAAAACAAAAACAAAAACAAAATACTTTAATATTTTTCATTTCTATTAATGATACATTTAAAAAATGCAACAGTGCTAAAATCCATCAAAGAAAAATGCGCTGAATGAATATTAAACTTACGCAGAAGTGGGTCCAGAAGCTGAGATACTTTCAGGAACTGAAATTAGAAGAGTTTTACATTTAAAATAGAATATATGAGGAATGAAAAGGGGAAAGGGGGGAAGGGATAAATTAGGAGTTTGGGATTAGCAGATACAAACTACTATATATAAAGCAGATAAACAACAAGGTCCTACTGTATAGCACAGGGAACTATATTCAATATCTTGTAATAAACTATAGTGGAAAAGAATCCGAAAAAGAATCTATGTATATGTGTATAACTGAATCACTTTGCTGTACACCAGAGACTAACACAACATTGTAAATCAACTATACTTCAATAAAAAAATTTTTTTAAAGAATATATGAGGAATGAAACTATCATTTTAATATGTAAGAGCCATATTGTGGCTGATCAAAAACACTGGAATAAGTATCAGAAATCCAAAGTAACACAATTATATACGTACCATTCTCTACTATAACTTGGCAAGTATGAGTTTTACGTTGACTTAAGTGTTTAGCCATAAGATCTAAACCAGAGGAATCAGTTAGGAAATTACATTTAAGGCACACCAGAGTAATGCCCCTATGAAAAAAAGAAGACAGAAAGGTTTTTATCTTTTATGAAAATCCATATACAAGTTCAAGCGTTAGTTTTCCATGTAATAACTTGATTTGTTTTTTATGTGTCATGATCACCATTTGCAAATTTTGTTATATAAGCCCGATATATATGAAATGGTATAACCATGTCTCTAGAAAATGGCATAGCCATGTCTAAATTATGCTAGCATTTAGTGCTCTTTAAGCTGTTCCCTCTCATGCCGGTTTCCAAAAGATATGAGTGAAGAGAACGAAAGCCCAGTCATGACTCCACTAACTTATATAACTTGTGCAAGGTACAATCTTTCCATGCCTTTGCCCATCTGCAAAGCAAGGCTACAATATTCATCCATTCAATACACATTTTCTGAGAACCTTCGTTACATACTCTGTACTACTAGGTCTTATGGATACAAGAGTGAACAAAAAAGGATACACTCTGTGAAGCCTACAATCTAATGTCCTATTTAATTGATGATAAAATCAGAAAAGAAAGGAGGCCTTAAAAATAAATCATGCAGGGAGTTTCAAGATGGCGGAAGAGTAAGACGCGGAGATCACCTTTCTCCCCACAAATACATCAGAAATACATCTACATGTGGAACAACTCCTACAGAACACCTACTAAACGCTGGCAGAAGACCTCAGACCTGCCAAAAGGCAAGAAACTCCCCATGTACTTGGGTAGGGCAAAAGAAAAAAGAAAAAACAGAGACAAAAGAATAGGGACGGGACCTGCACCAGTGGGAAGGAGCTGTGAAGGAGGAAAGGTTTCCACCCACTAGAAGCCCCTTCGCGGGCGGAGACTGCGGGTGGCGGAGGGGGAAAGCTGCCGAGCCATGGAGGAGAGCGCAGCCACAGGGGTGCAGAGGGCAAAGCAGAGAGGTTCCCGCACAGAGGATCGCTGCCGACCAGCACTCACCAGCGCGAGAGGCTTGTCTGCTCACCCGCCGGGGCGGGCGGGGCTGGGAGCTGAGGCTCCGGCTTCGGTTGGATCGCAGGGAGAGGACTGGGGTTGGCGGCGTAAACACAGCCTGAAGGGGGCTAGTGCGCCACAGCTAGCCGGGAGGGAGTCCGGGAAAAAGTCTGCAGCTGTCTCTTTTTGAATTATGGTTTTCTCAGGGTATATGCCCAGTAGTGGGATTGCTGGGTCATATGGTAGTTCTATTTTTAGTTTTTTAAGGAGCCTTCATACTGTTCTCCATAGTGGCTGTATCAATTTACATTCCCACCAACAGTGCAAGAGGGCTCCCTTTCAGAGCCCGTATTCTTAAATGTGACATTACACCACCTCGCCACCTTAACCCAGGTTATCTTATTAAATCAGTGTTAACTACTGCAATAGTCTTAACCAGTCTATGTGCCTCATGTAGCTACAACTCACCTTGTATACCCCTCCAAACTGATCTTCTTTCAGTACCCTTGATTCTACACAAAACCCCAATGGCTTTCCCAACATCCTCAAATTAAAATTAAGTCCAAGTTCCCCAGCCTTTTTCAAGGATTCCGCAATCTGGATCTCAGCTCAAAACTATTTCCCCAGACTCTGAACTTAATGCTATGTTACATGAACTTCATGCTCCATTCAAACTGTACTACTTGTCATTCATTGTGTATGTCTTCTGCTTTTTTCCTGTCTGCCTTTTTATTCATGCTACTTCTTCCAACTAAAATGCCCCGTGCCTCTTCTTATAAGTAGAAACCTTTCTTTCTTTTGAAATCAGTAACTCTCATTGCACTTATTACAAACCTCCTTGCATTAATTTCTGTAGTTATTTATGTTCACACCTTACTGTAAATGGTACATTCCTTGAAGGTTGGTACCAAGCCTTCTTCATCACTGTCATTTTTATAGGACTTGCTACATTGTGTTATACATAATAGATGTACAATAAATAGTTAAAGAATGAACACTGCATTTTAACAAAATATTAACCACAAAATTTATTGCTTTGTAAAATTACAAGTATGAAAACTCCCATATACAGAAAATAACCAATTTTCTGTTTAAATTTGAGATCCACCCAAGGTAAGAAAAAAGCACTTCGGATCTTTAAAGTCATACAGTTAATTTAAGAACCAAACACAAAACTGTGTTTGACAATAGTGAGGTAAAAATCAAATTAAATTCTCATCTTTACAAATCCTTTTCATTACTATAAAAATTTTTAGTACAGGTTAATACCTAAATATAGTTTATCAGAAACTTCTAATGCCTTGAATTTAGTAATATTTTAAAAATAGCACTAATATATTTTAAAAATGGAATCAAACTTTCCTCTGCCTATGAGCTATTTGTCTATCACCCACATACTCCACATATGTCACTTTCAATATTAATTTACTCAACAAATATTTATGGAATGCCTATGATGTGCCAGGCACTATTCAATACCCAGCAAATGTCTGGCATAGCTCAGTATCTGAACTCCACACATTCTAGTGAGAAGATATAGACAATAAACAAGAGGGTGAAATATACAATGTACAATACATTGAACAGTAAAAAGCTGCCATGGGGCTTCCCTGGTGGCGCAGTGGTTGACAATCTGCCCGCCAATGCAGGGGACACAGGTTCGAGCCCTGGTCTGGGAAGATCCCACATGCCGCGGAGCAACTGGGCCCGTGAGCCACAATTACTGAGCCTGCGCATCTGGAGCCTGTGCTCCGCAACGAGAGGCCGCGATAGTGAGAGGCCCGCGCACCACGATGAAGAGTGGCCCCCACTTGCCGCAACGAGAGAGAAGTCCTCGCACGGAAACGAAGACCCAACACAGCCATAAATAAATAAATAAATAAATAAAATTTAAAAAAAAAAAGAATATCCTTATCATCTAAGGATAAAGACCATTAAAAAAAAAAAAAGAGAATAGGGACAGCACCTGCACCAGTGGGAGGGAGCTGTGAAGGAGGAAAGATTTCCACGAACTACGAAGGACCTTCGCGGGCAGAGACTGCGGGTGGCAGAGGGGGGAAGCTTCGGAGCCACTGAGGAGAGCGCAGCAACAGGGGTGCAGAGGGCAAAGCGGAGAGATTCCCGCACGGAGGCTCGGCGCCGAGCAGCACTCACCAGCCCGAGAGGCTCGTCTACTCACCCGCCGGGGCGGGCGGGGCTGGGAGCTGAGGCTCTGGCTTCGGTTGGATCCCAGGGAGAGGGCTGGGGTTGGCGGCGTGAACACAGCCTGAAGGGGCTAGTGCACCACAGCTAGCCGGGAGGGAGTCCGGGAAAAAGTCTGCAGCTGCCGAAGAGGCAAGAGACTTTTTCTTCCCTCTTTGTTTCCTGGTGCGCGAGGAGAGGGGATTCAGAGCACCGCCTAAACGAACTCCAGAGACGGGCGCGAGCCGCGGCTATCAGCGCGGACCCCACAGCAACAGGGGCGCAGAGGAAAAAGCAGAGAGATTCCCGCACGGAGGCTCGGCGCCGTGCAGCACTCACCAGCCCGAGAGGCTCGTCTGCTCACCTGCCGGGGCGGGCGGGGCTGGGAGCTGAGGCTCGGGCTTCGGTCAGATTGCAGGGAGAGGACTGGGGTTGGCGGCGTGAACACAGCCTGAAGGGGTTAGTGCACCACAGCTGGCTGGGAGGGAGACCGGGAAAAAGTCTGCAGCTGCCGAAGAGGCAAGAGACTTTTTCTTGCTTCTTTGTTTCGCGGCGCGCAAGGAGAGGGGATTCAGAGCGCAGCCTAAACGAACTCCAGAGACTGGCGCGAGCCACGGCTATCAGCGCGGACCCCAGAGGCGGGCGCGAGCCGCGGCTAACAGCGCAGAATCCAGAGACAGGCGCGAGCTGCGGTTATCAGCGTGGACCCCAGAGACGGGCGTGAGACGCTGGGGCTGCTGCTGCCGCCTCCAAAAAGCCTGTGTGCGAGCACAGGTCACTCTCCACACCGCCCCTCCTGGGAGCCCGTGCAGCCCGCCACTGCCAGCGTCCCGTGATCCAGGGACAACTTCCCCGGGAGAACGCACTGCGTGCCTCAGGCTGCTGCAACGTCACGCCGGCCTCTGACGCCGCAGGCTTGCCCCGCCTCCTCTATACCCCTCCCTCCCCGCGGCCTGGGTGAGCCAGAGCCCCCGAAGCAGCTGCTCCTTTAACCCCATCCTGTCTGGGCGGGGAACAGACACCCTCAGGCGACCTACATGCAGAGGCGGGTCCAAATCCAAAGCTGAACCCCGGGAGCTGTGCGAACAGAGAAGAGAAGGGGAAATCTCTCCCAGTAGCATCAGAAGCAGTGGATTAAAACTCCACAAACAACTTGATGTGCCTGCATCTGTTGAATACCTGAATAGACAACGAATCATCCCAAATTCAGGAGGTGGACTTTGGCAGCAGGATATATTAATTTTTCCCCTTTTCCTTTTTTTGTGAGTGTATATGTATATGCTTCTGGGTGAGATTTTGTCTGTATAGCTTTGCTTTATAATAGCTTTATTTTACTTCACTATATTATAGCCTCTTTCTTTCTTTCTTTCTTTCTATTTTTTCTCCCTTTTACTCTGAGCCGTGTGGACGAAAGGCTCTTGGTGCTCCAGCCAGGCATCAGGGCCGTACCTCTGAGGTGGGAGAGCCAACTTCAGGACACTGGTCCACAAGAGACCTCCCAGCTCCACGTAATACCAAACGGCAAAAATCTCTCAGAGATCTCCATCTCAACATCAAGACCCAGCGTCACTCAATGACCAGCAAGCTACAGTGCTGAACACCCTATGCCAAACAACTAGCAAGACAGGAACACAGCCCTATCCATTAGCAGAGAGGCTGCCTAAAAGCATAATAAGGCCACAGACACCCCAAAATACACCACCAGACGTGGACGTGCCCACCAGAAAGACAAGATCCAGCCTCATCCACCAGAACTCAGGCACTAGTTCCCTCCACCAGGAAGCCTTCACAACCCACTGAACCAACCTTAGCCACTGGGGACAGATACCAAAAACAATGGGAACTACGAACCTGCAGCCTGTGAAAAGGAGACCCCAAACACAGTAAGATAAGCAAAATGAGACGACAGAAAAACACACAGCAGATGAAGGAGCAGGGTCAAAACACACCAGACTTAACAAATGAAGAGGAAATAGGTAGTCTACCTGAAAAAGAATTCAGAATAATGATAGTAAGGATGATCCAAAATCTGGGAAATAGAAGAGACAAAATGCAAGAAACATTTAACAAGGACGTAGAAGAACTAAAGAGGAACCAAGCAACGATGAAAAACACAATAAATGAAATTAAAAATATTCTAGATGGGATCAATAGCAGAATAACTTAGGCAGAAGAAAGGATAAGTGACCTGGAAGATAAAATGGTGGAAATAACTACTGCAGAGCAGGATAAAGAAAAAAGAATGAAAAGAACTGAGGACAGTCTCAGAGACCTCTGGGACAACATTAAACGCACCAACATTCGAATTATAGGGGTCCCAGAAGAAGAAGAGAAAAAGAAAGGGACTGAGAAAATATTTGAAGAGATTATAGTTGAAAACTTCCCTAATAGGGGAAAGGAAATAGTTAACCAAGTCCTGGAAGCACAGAGAGTCCCATACAGGATAAACCGAAGGAGAAACACGCCAAGACACATATTAATCAAACTGTCAAAAATTAAATATAAGGAAAACATATTAAAAGCAGCAAGGGAAAAAAAACAAATAACACACAAGGGAATCCCCATAAGGTTAACATCTGATCTTTCAGCAGAAACTCTGCAAGCCAGAAGGGAGTGGCAGGATATACTTAAAGTGACGAAGGAGAAAAACCTACAACCAAGATTACTCTACCCAGCAAGGATCTCATTCAGATTTGATGGAGAAATTAAAACCTTTACAGACAAGCAAAAGCTGAGAGAGTTCAGCACCACCAAACCAGCTTTACAACAAATGCTAAAGGAACTTCTCTAGGCAAGAAACACAAGAGAAGGAAAACACCTACAATAACAAACCCAAAACATTTAAGAAAATGGGAATAGGAACATACATATCGATAATTACCTTGAATGTATATGGATTAAATGCTCCCACCAAAAGACACAGGCTGGCTGAATGGATACAAAAACAAGACCCATATATATGCTGTCTACAAGAGACCCACTTCAGACCTAGAGACACATACAGACTGAAAGTGAGGGGATGGAAAAAGATATTCCATGCAAATGGAAATCAAAAGAAAGCTGGAGTACCAATTCTCATATCAGACAAAACAGACTTTAAAATAAAGACTATTACAAGAGACAAAGAAGGACACTATATAATGATCAAGGGATCGATCCAAGAGGAAGGTATTACAATTGTAAATATTTATGCACCCAACATAGGAGCACCTCAATACATAAGGCAAATACTAACAGCCATAAAAGGGGAAATCGACAGCAACACAATCATAGTAGGGGACTTTAACACCCCACTTTCACCAATGGACAGATCATCCAAAATGAAAATAAATAAGGAAACACAAGCTTTAAATGATACATTAAACAAGATGGACTTAATTGATATTTATAGGACATTCCACCCAAAAACAACAGAATACACATTTTTCTCAAGTGCTCATGGAACATTCTCCAGGATAGATCATATCTTGGGTCACAAATCAAGCCTTGGTAAATTTAAGAAAATAGAAATCGTATCAAGTATCTTTTCCGACCACAACGCTATGAGACTAAATATCAATTACAGGAAAAGATCTGTAAAAAATACAAACATATGGAGGCTACACAATACACTACTTAATAACGAAGTGATCACTGAAGAAATCAAAGGGGAAATCAAAAAATACCTAGAAACAAATGACAATGGAGATACAACGACCCAAAACCTATGGGACACAGTAAAAGCAGTGCTAAGAGGGAAGTTTATTTATAGCAATACAAGCCTACCTCAAGAAACAGGAAACATCTCAAATAAACAACCTAACCTTGCACCTAAAGCAATTAGAGAAAGAAGAACAAAAAACCCCCAAAGCCAGCAGAAGGAAAGAAATCATAAAGATTAGGTCAGAAATAAATGAAAAAGAAATGAAGGAAACAATAGCAAAAAACAATGAAACTAAAAGCTGGTTCTTTGAGAAGATAAACAAAATTGATAAACCATTAGCCAGACTCATCAAGAGAAAAAGGGAGAAGACTCAAATCAATAGAATTAGAAATGAAAAAGGAGAAGTAACCACTGACACTGCAGAAATACAAACGATCATGAGAGATTACTACAAGCAACTCTATGCCAATAAAATGGACAACCTGGAAGAAATGGACAGATTCTTAGAAATGCACAAACTGCCGAGACTGAACCAGGAAGAAATAGAAAATATGAACAGACCAATCACAAGCACTGAAATTGAAACTGTGATTAAAAACCTTCCAACAAACAAAAGCCCAGGACCAGATGGCTTCACAGGCGAATTCTATCAAACATTTAGAGAAGAGCTAACACCTATCCTTCTCAAACTCTTCCAAAATATTGCAGAGGGAGGAACACTCCCAAACTCATTCTACGAGGCCACCATCACCCTGATACCAAAACCAGACAAAGATGTCACAAAGAAAGAAAACTACAGGCCAATATCACTGATGAACATAGATGCAAAAATCCTCAACAAAATACTAGCAAACAGAATCCAACAGCACATTAAAAGGATCATACACCATGATCAAGTGGGGTTTATCCCAGGAATGCAAGGATTCTTCAACATACGCAAATCAATCAATGTGATACACCATATTAACAAACTGAAGGAGAAAAACCATATGATCATCTCAATAGATGCAGAGAAAGCTTTCGACAAAATTCAACACCCATTTATGATAAAAGCCCTGCAGAAAGTAGGCATAGAGGGAACTTTCCTCAACATAATAAAGGCCATATATGACAAACCCACAGCCAACATCGTCCTCAATGGTGAAAAACTGAAACCATTTCCACTAAGATCAGGGACAAGACAAGGTTGCCCACTCTCACCACTATTATTCAACATAGTTTTGGAAGTGTTAGCCACAGCAATCAGAGAAGACAAAGAAATAAAAGGAATCCAAATCGGAAAAGAAGAAGAAAAGCTGTCACTATTTGCAGATAACATGATACTATACATAGAGGATCCTAAAGATGCTACCAGAAAACTCCTAGAGCTAGCTAATCAATGAATTTGGTAAAGTAGCAGGATACAAAATTAATGCACAGAAATCTCTTGCATTTCTATACACTAATGACGAAAAATCTGAAAGTGAAATTAAGAAAACACTCCCGTTTACCATTTCAACAAAAAGAATACAATATCTAGGAATAAACCTACCTAAGGAGACAAAAGACCTGTATGCAGTAAATTATAAGACACTGATGAAAGAAATTAAAGATGATACAAATAGATGGAGAGATATACCATGTTCCTGGATTGGAAGAATCAACATTGTGAAAATGACTCTACTACCCAAAGCAATCTACAGATTCAATGCAATCCCTATCAAACTACCACTGGCATTTTTCACAGAACTAGAACAAAAAATTTCACAATTTGTATGGAAACACAAAAGACCCCGAATAGCCAAAGCAATCTTGAGAACGAAAAATGGAGCTGGGGGAATCAGGCTCCCTGACTTCAGACTATATTACAAAGCTTCAGTAATCAAGACAGTTTGGTACTGGCACAAAAACAGAAATACAGATCAATGGAACAGGATAGAAAGCCCAGAGATAAACCCACACACATATGGTCACCTTATCTTTGATAAAGGAGGCAAGAATATACAGTGGAGAAAAGACAGCCTCTTCAATAAGTGGTGCTGGGAAAACTGGACAGGTACATGTAAAAGTATGAAATTCGAACATTCCCTGACACCATGCACAAAAATAAACTCAAAATGGATTAAAGACCTAAATGTAAGGCCAGACACTATCAAACTCTTAGAGGAAAACATAGGCAGAACACTCTATGACATACATCACAGCAAGATTCTTTTTGACCCAGCTCCCAGAGAAATGGAAATAAGAACACAAATAAACAAATGGGACCTAATGAAACTTAAAAGCTTTTGCACAGCAAAGGAAACCATAAACAAGACCAAAAGACAACCATCAGAATGGGAGAAAATATTGGCAAATGAAGCAACTGACAAAGGATTAATCTCCAAGATTTACAAGCAGCTCATGCAGCTCAATAACAAAAAAACGAACAACCCAATCCAAAAATGGGCAGAAGACCTAAATAGACATTTCTCCAAAGAAGATATACAGATGGCCTACAGACACGTGAAAGAATGCTCAACATCATTAATCATTAGAGAAATGCAAATCAAAACTACAATGCGATATCATCTCACACTGGTCAGAATGGCCATCATCAAAAAATCTAGAAACAATAAATGCTGGAGAGGGTGTGGAGAAAAGGGAACCTTCTTGCACTCTTGGTGGGAATGTAAATTGATACAGCCACTATGGAGAACAGTATGGAGGTTCCTTAAAAAACTACAAATAGAACTACCATACGACCCAGCAATCCCACTACTGGGCATATACCCTGAGAAAACCATAGGTCAAAAAGAGTCATGTACCAAAATGTTCATTGCAGCTCTATTTACGATAGCCAGGACATGGAAGCAACCTAAGTGTCCATCATCGGATGAATGGATAAAGAAGATGTGGCACATATATACAATGGAATATTATTCAGCCATAAAAAGAAATGAAATGGAGGTATTTGTAATGAGGTGGATGGAGTTAGAGTCTGTCATACAGAGTGAAGTAAGTCAGAAAGAGAAAAACAAATACAGTATGCTAACACATATATACGGAATCTAAGGAAAAAAAAAAAAGGCCATGAAGAACCTAGTGGCAAGATGGGAATAAAGACACAGACCTACCAGAGAATGGACTTGAGGATATGGGGAGGGGGTGGGGTGAGATGTGACAGGGTAAGAGAGTGTCATGGACATATATACACTACCAAATGTAAAATAGATAGCTAGTGGGAAGCAGCCGCATAGCACAGGGAGATCAGCTTGGTGCTTTGTGACCACCTAGAGGGGTGGGATGGGGAGGGTGGGAGGGAGGGAGATGCAAGAGGGAAGAGAAATGGGAACATATTGTATATGTATAACTGATTCACTTTGTTATAAAGCAGAAGCTAACACACCATTGTAAGGCAATTATACTTCAATAAAGATGTTTAAAAAAAAAAAAAGCTGCCATGAAGTAAAAACAAAACAAGAAAGGGAGATAGGGAGTGCTGGGGTTGGGGCCCAGGGAAAGGATGCTACTTTAAATGGGGCGGTCCAGGAAAGGCTCACTCATTGGAGCAGAGACCTAAAGGAGCTACCTAAAGGTAGCTACCATGGGAGCTAGCTACCCATGCAGATATCTGGGGAAGAGGAAATGAGGCAAAAGGAATAATAAATACAAAGGTCCTGAGACACAGCATCCCCTCTTCTACTTTTCCACTAACCCAAAGCATCAAAACAAGTATTGGCTAAACTTAAAGTCTATGTCTTAGCCTCCTGCTACAAAGATCTTGACACTGGTATTTCAAATAGCAATGAGAACTTAAACAAAGGAATATGGAGTGAAAATGAATTAGAAGAATGTGAAAAAAATGGTGCTTAGTGGATTCTGAGCTAAGTGTGTGTGGTATAACCAAAATGAATTATCAATGCCTTTAGAAATGTTCACAACAATTCCTCTGAACAGTAAACAAGTTGTGTACTTTTATTTCAAAAATTAAAAAGCCCCAAGGATTATGAAGGCTATATATTGATCACAACCAAAGTAGTGTTAGTCACTTTACTAGGCATCTTAAAAGTCTTTTAAATTTTCAAATATTGCTGGAGAGCCTTATTTTTTTAATTTTATAATGCAAATTCATGGAAGTTTCACCTTAATGCCTGACATCACTGAAACAAGTTTAGCTAGAGAATATAGGCAATCCCCTCTTTGAGCTAAGGATATAAAGTACAGAACTCTATTATGTCTAGTAGCAATCATTTCATTTTCCAAACTAGGCACTCCAGCATCAGGTTAAAAAGCTACTATAATTTTTCAATAGAGAGAATGAAAAAAGATCGAGAAGTTACCTGAGAGTTCCAGAATGCTTCTTAAAAATATAAAACCGTTTAGTTGGCTGGTCGCTATGAGAGCTGGAGAGACAAAAGACAAATGAGATTTTATTATACAATAAGCCATTAATTAATTTTATGACCAGTTTTCAAGCCTATGCTTAGTTTCTTAGTTTTGAATAAAAGACCATGATTTAAATTATAAAGCTCTATTAGCATCTCTGTTTAATTCAAGATTTTTATCTTACGTTTCATTTTCCCTGTGTGTTTTCGAACAACATATTTCCCTGAGAATATTCTTAAATGATCATACCTCACCGTTATTAAAAAAAAAAACCTTTAGAGTTAAAAATGCAAAGAGCATCAAATTAATTTTTTCAACTGTTAAGAGTTGAGAACAACTTAAAAGGTATTGGCTAATAATGTATTTTGCTGTAATATAAATTGTTATGAATAATAATTATTACTTTCTAATCTTGATATACTTAGCCCAGGGGACCAATCTGAATGATCCTGGAAGTAAATGTTTCTTGGGCTAAATGACATTACTTACCATCAGTAAAATGAAACATTTAAAGAATCTTTTGCAATTACTAGGAGAGCTTTTAAAGAACGCGAATTAAAAGCAGAGCTCATGAGTTAAAACAATACTTTCTCTACGCACAGAACAGAAAACCACTAACCAAATTTTGTAGCCAATGCTAATAGCTTTTATTCCCCCTTTTAAACTGATAGGGAAAGCTTTCCTGTATTAGAAAGTCAGGCAGAATTAGCTGGGATTAGTGTAGCACAGTATTACTCAAACTGTGGTCCATAGACAAGCAGCATCCGTATCACCTGGGAGCTTATTAGGAATACAAAGTCTCAGCTCCCACTCCAGACCTACTGAATTAATCTCTGGTGGTGGAGCCCAGAAATCAGTTTCAACAAGTTTTTCAGACGATTCTTACGCAAGATAAAGTTTGAAAAGTACTAGCCCTAGCTTGCACTGACAGACCCAAACCAGACAACACATCAAGTCAATGGTTACCCTTAGACACACAGTAACTATCATCAGCATACCATGTATATATCGGCAAAGAATGGCTACCTATAATCCCAAGAAAAAATCCTCAGAATAGGTGCTATGGTGAATACAAAGAACTGCTCTCTCAAGTAGGTAAGACATAGACACATATTTAATATGAGGCAGAACAGCTGAGTAGTACAGAACTCAAAAAGAAACAACTGATTCCTACGAGTGGCTATGGTGATCAGATACTTCACAGAAGGTAAAATGAAAGGGAAGGAGAAGGGCATTCCAAAGAATAAGGAAAAGTCACTTTAGATATTGAATATGGGACAAACTATACATTGGGGAAGATTAATTAATCTGGGAGGCTTGACTTCTCTATGATTACAGAGTTGGTATGGGCTGAGAATAAAGATACTCAACCTCTGAGAAAAATGAAGCTTCTGTATGTACAGAGCTTAATCCTATAACAAAAGTCCACATGGGTCGGAGTGAGGGTATCCAATTAACGGGGAGGTACTTGAGGCAACCAGGGAAGCAAGGCACCAATGAAGTAGGGGAAACACAGAGAGAGCTTCAAGGCCCTTAGAAGAGCAGAAGTGGAAGATTTCAGTTCTACATGAGGCTGACGATGAGTAAGCAATCAGTGTGCATGACGACAATGCAGTGCAGGGTTGGGGCTAACTGGAAATTAGAAAAAGGCTATGAAGGAAGCCTGGAGCCAATTGGGAATATTTTGGGATAGAATGGGGTTAGAGGTCCTACAGGACAGTTGAGGAGCCTATGGAAAATGGGAAAGGAGAGGACAGAATGATCCATGGGTTTAAGAAACACCAAAGATAATTTCCAATTTAATCTCTTGGAAATTAGGGGCAGAATTAAAGCCCCATTGGGGCAGCCATGTGTTTGGCACAGAATAAGAGACCAGCATTCTCCCCAGCAGTATACTGAGAGAGAGGGTGGCTGTGGTCTGGTTTGGAACAACTAAGGTATGGGTGCAGAACCACTGCAGTAGTTGTGAGGCAGAGTGGTAAATTATAGAAGATGGACTTTCAGGAAGCCATGATGAATGGTGGCAGATCAAGAGAACTCCACAGGCTTCAGAAACTTAAAGTGTATTATTTCCAGGTGATGCTTCACATTTATGGAAATAATGCATGGAGACAGACTGAGCTTAAAGGGTATTGGGGTGATAAGAGTTTGGATCCCAGACAGACAAAAATGTTTGACTTATTTGTGTCCTATATAAATGCCAGTGAGTTAAAGGTGAAAATATCTATCAACTAGTTAGAGATGAAGAGTTGGATCTCAGGAAAACTCAGCATTGAAATTGAAGGATTTACAGTTGAAAGGTAAAAGATAAAACTCTGAGAGTGGTTGAAGTACCAAGAAAAGAAACGTAAAGAGGCAAGAAGAGCTGAAGAAAGAAAAGGTAATGAAACAGAGGAGTAGCAAACAAGAAAAAAATGGTGGTAATAGTTTAAGAGAAATTGAGAAGAGTTTCAAAAGTGAGTGATCGAAAGTATCAAATACTCTAAAGAAGTCATGGAGGAGTAAGAATGAAAAGCAGTGAGTACACTGAGTGATTAGGACATGACTGATAACCTTCAAAGGGGCAGCTTGAACTGATAGATGGGGGTGATACTCAAATTACAAAGGGTAAAGAAATGACAAACAAGATAGTAAAGAATACTCTTTACAAATGTTGACAGTAAAAGGAAGATAAGAAAATATGCAAAGTAAAGGCAAATCTCCCTCATCCTAAAAAAGAAAAAAATACCTGAAAATATTTGCAGGCAGAAGGAATGTGGTAGAGAGAAAAAGATGAAATGAAGGTGCATAAGATTATGGAGGAAATGGAGGAGATGAGGGGCAGGATTAACTTTGAAAAAGAGGACATATCTTTTTCTGAGATTAATGTCTGGATGAAGGAAAAAAAAACGAGGTAGGAAGAGGTTAACCTTGGGAAAAATGAAAAGGATGACCTCTGAGTAACTAGTAGGCAAGGTTAACAACTGAGAGACTAGAATAAAATCTTGACAGTACTGAAAAGGATTTAAACATGTGGTAGATAAAAACAAAGAGGTATTTTTAAAAAGACAGGACCACATTAAAGTTAAAGATCAGGAATTCAGAGCTGACTGAATCAAGCACAGTTTGGTGGTCTAGAATTGAGCATAGAGGAATATCAAAAAGGATAAGAGAGTCAAGGATAGCAAGGTTAAGCATGATTGAAGATATAAAGGATTCTAGAACAAAAAACAAAGCAACATTCAAAACAGATGAACTTGAGGGTGAAGCTGACTATACGATTGGATTGGTGATGCTGGAATGGAAAGAGGGGTCAAGACTGAAAGTCCTGGGGTAATGAGATTTCAAAACGAATGAATATTGTATATGATGAGGTAAAATTGGATGGTGGTAAAGAAGGGGGTACAACACCTCAGAGGTGGATGTGAAGTGCTGGCATTAAAGAAGTTAAGGCAACATGATGACAGGCTGATCATCAAGGGGAAAAAAAACAACAACTGAGAGCTAAGTTCTGAAGGCATTAAAAAATGTGGGCAAATCCTTGAAAGTGGTAGTTAACTATGACCATAAAGTAATGTAGAGGTCTTGTTATGATTTGCAAGAAAACCACTTTTATTGGTTATACCTTATTTCTGACTGAAAATAAATGGAACTACCTCAATCTGAATAATCAACTTAGTATATTTATATCTGAATAATTTTTGTCTATTAAAAAAAATCTATCCCGGAGGCATAAGTACCAATGAGGTTCAAATGAAAGTAATGTGGGCTCTGAAGTCTTTCTCTAGCAATAGAGTACATGGTAGGTGCTCAAATAATGTAAACAGAATTGATATATGAAAAGAAATTCCAACAGTAGCGTCATGACCGGAATATCCCTGTACTCCCTCATTTCACATTCATCAAATGAATGCAAAGATAGATGGCCTGAAAGACAAATGGACAGACAGATGGATGAGAGAGCGAGCGCGAGAGAGCGAGCATGTGAGCACCGATGACGTTCCTGGCGTCTCTGACAAAGCTGAAGTCTCTAAAAGTTGACTGCTTTGAAGTGCATAACACTCACGTGGTTACATGTATTTATTTGATAAATATTTTGGAAACATTTAAAATTTTATGGACCACTTTTTGAAAGACTTCAAAAAATAATTTCCCTAACAAACCTATTCTAATTTCATTAGTCTAACTGTTCTTGAAATTTTTGTTCCACTAATTTCATGAGTTATTATGCTGGAAAACAGTATTGGGTAATATCCTAGAAGTTCCCTGTTGCTAGATCTTTTTAGATCCTTGATGTGACAAACTGGCTTTGTTTTCAAAAACCAAATATCTTGAATGGCAGTTTTGACTGGCAGTGTACATGTTTAACTCACCTCACCATATGATTTACAAAGCCTTTGTTACAGTTTGTTTTGTATCTGCAAAAATTACAGTGCATATACATTGAAAAGTGGCTTGCAAAATCTTTTATTCCGGAACGACACTCAATGCACTTGTGAACTCCCTGAAGACACCTTATGGAGACAGAAAAAAATGATAAAAATATATTGTAAAACAAAAAAATAAGGTAAAGCCTTATTAATGTTTTATTAATTGAAGCCAAGGTGTTTAAATTAAATCTTTAAATAGAGACTTATAATTTGAAAATCTGCTTGGAAACAACAGGCTAGAATAAGTAAAAAAGTCTAATACCAGTTAATGTTTCCTTGGAATAAAAAGGATCACGTTAACAATTCAACTATCACAAGATATAAGCATAAAATATAAGATTAGTGTAAAAGATGACAATTATACAATAAACTCAGTAATTCAAGTTCTGTTCAGCAGTTGTAAAAAGTACCTTTTTATTATCTTCTTGGCCTTCATGCCAGATAAGTGATTATCATGTAAATGTGCATATCTAGTGATATGCTAAGCTATATTAAAATAACCTTTAATATTTAATATTAAATTAGGATTGTAGATCAGGAATAAAAGATATTACCTTAAGTTCTTCAAAGCTATGCTGATTTTATTCTTCCTGTTGCGCTCTTGCTTTTGCTTGTAATAGGTTTTTGCTTTATATTCAAATGCACCTCCACCTTGCTTACTTGCAG
The DNA here is from genome assembly GCF_028023285.1 of Balaenoptera ricei. Taxonomy (NCBI): domain Eukaryota; kingdom Metazoa; phylum Chordata; class Mammalia; order Artiodactyla; family Balaenopteridae; genus Balaenoptera; species Balaenoptera ricei. Next base: position 115,796,949 of record NC_082660.1, read on the forward strand.
TGGACGTAGCTGCACAAGGCTTTCTTGTCTTATATTTACTTTCATTAGCTCTTGTAGGATTTTCAGCAGTTGTACTTGTAGACCTTGGAGGTGAGACCTGAAGAGAAGTGCTTGGAGTATCCTTGGAAGATGTAGTTGATGACCCTGAATGAGGAGGTCCAACTGAAGCTCGAATAGTAACCTATAAAAATGAAGGCAATATACATTTTTAGAAAATTAAGCATCACATTAATATTAAAAAGATCACACATTATGCAGGCCATAACTGGTTTTTGACAAGGATGCCAAAACAATTCAGTGAGGGAAACAACAGTATTATCAACAAATGGTGCTGGGACAACTGGATATCTACATGCAAAAGAATGAATTTGGACCCCTACCTCATACTAAATACAAAAATTAACTCAAAATGTATCAAAGACCAGACTGTAAGAGCTAAAACTCTAAAACTCTTAGAAGAAAACATAGGAGTAAATCTTCATGACCTTGGGTTAGGCAATGATTTCTTAAATATGATACTGAAAGCACAAGCAACCAAAGAAAGAATAGATAAATGGACTTGGTAAAAATTAAAACTTTTGTGCTTTGAAGGACACTATTAAGAAAGTTAAAAGATAACCACAGAATGAGAGAAAATATTTGCAAATCATATCTCTAATAAGGGACTTGTATACAGAATATATAAAGAACTCTTACAACTCAATAAAAAGACAAATAACCCAATTAACAGATGGGCAAATGATCTGAATAGACATTTCTTCAAAGAAGATATACACATGAAATAAGCACATGAAAAGATGCTCAACATCATTAGTCATTAAGGAAATGCAAATCAAAACTCCAGTAATGTATCACCTCAGACCAACTAAATGACTATAATGAAAAAGACAGGTAGCAGCACGTGCTGACAGGATGTGGAGAAATTGCAGCCCTCATATATTGCTGGTGGGAACGTACAGTGGTGCAGTAGCTTTGGAAAACAGTTTGGCAGTTCTTCAAAATGTTAAACGTAAGAATTATTATATAATCCTAGGTGTTCCACTCCTAGCAATTCTACTCGAGAGAAATGTACACACAAAAACTTGTACATGAATTTTCATGAGAGCATTATTCATTACAGCCAAAAAGTGGAAACAACCCAAATGCTCATCAACTTATGAGTGAATAAATAAAATATGGTATATCCATACAATGGAATAATATCCAGCCATAAAAAAGAATAAAGTACTGATACACAAGTACTAATACAGCCTTAAAAAGGAACGAAGTACTGATACAAGCTACAATATGGATGAACCTCAGAAACATTATGCTAAGTGAAAGAAACCAGTCATAAAAGACCACATATTGTATGATTCCATTTGTATGAAATGTCCAGAATAGGAAAACCAACAGGGATGGAAAACAGATTAAAGTTTGCCTGTTGCTGGTGGAGGGGAAATTGGGAGTGACTACTAATGGATATGGGGTCTCTTTAGGGGGTGATAAAATGTTCTAAAATAGATTGTAGTGATGTTTTCACAACTCTGTGAATATGCTAAAAACCACTGAATTGTATACTTTAAATGGGTGAATCATATGGTATATGAATTACATGTCAATAAAGCTGTTACCAAAAAAAAAAATCACTGCAATACAAAAAGTTAAACATCAGAGTATAAACTACAATCAGGTAAGTCTCGCATTTATTCTAAATGGTCATACCAATTAAATGAAATTTACCTCAGTATTTATTTACTGTTGTAATACTAGTTTTGTATTGATAGCATTTATATGTTAACACAGATAGTAATGGGTCAAAAGAGCACATTCCATGGCTATTTTATGCTCTGATATAACTAAACAGCTTTGGCAAATATAGAGGTCAAAATTTAAATCTCAAATCCTGAAATAACTCTGGAAAGGCATGCATTACTCTTTGGTAACTATAAGACAGATCTCCAGAATCACTGTTAACACCTGAAACTTATATAATATTGTACATCAACTATACCTCAATTAAAAACAACAATGCACCCCCCCAAAAAAACCAGATCTCCAGTAAATGTGACCTTCTCTCTCTGGGGGTTCTTCGGGCAAAGGTTACTACTGTGGAGGTTACATCAACTCATCATACAGCATGGAGAATTTAATAATATTCAGAATTTTCTTAGAGGGAACTAATATAAAATTTCTCATTTAATATTCAGAAAAAGAAATGTCTGATTATACCCATTGGTTGATAATGAAAAACAGTCACCTATATATTTGGTATCATACAAAAAGCACTGAACTAGGAGTCAAAAGACCTGAGGTTAAATTTCAGTACTACCTCTTCCTAGCCATGTGACCCTGAGTAAGTAACTTATCCTCTCTAAGCCTCATCTGTAATATGGGAATAATACCTGCCTTCTCTACCTCACTGGTTTGCTACAGGGATTAAATAATAGAATGTATGAAAAAGCACATGGAAAGCTTAATTCTGAAGTGCTAACAAGACATTTAGTATCATTTATTAATAATATCATAATTATAGTATACTAATTATTACTATTATTATTAATAAGGGAAGATACGAGAGAGGATTGCACTGCTTATGTTAGTATTCTGCATGTCTTGTTCCAGCATGGAATGAATGGACTACAGGGAAGGATACTGGATAGCTTCTCTCCCTCTAGAGCTTCAGAGCATTGCTTTACATTATTTTAATGAACTCAAATAGCAGACATACTCACATCAAAGTTTAGTACTCAAATATAAGTACTGAATGCTTGGGAATTATTTCACTTTGGATTGTGCATCCCTCTACTGGAGCAAAGAGTCAAAAGCTGACTTTACATAAAAGAAGTCAAAGAAAACAGATGTACATAAGGCAGAGGGAAAATGAAATTTGTAGTCAGATGTGTGTTTGCTCACTTAACACTGCAATGCTAATCAAGAGAATTTGCTTCTCTAAGAGTAGACTCAGTAATACCAACTTCAACAAACTACGGCATTCAAGGCATTATGACAGATGTTGGAGACACAAAGATAAATTAAACATGATTCCTCACCAGATGAAGCAGACATGTACGCTGCCAACTGGAAAAGCTCAAAAACAGACTACAGAATATTTTTTTTTAAAGTTAAGGTTTTTTTAAAAATAATTAATTAATTAATTCTTTTTTTTTGCTGCGTTGGGTCTTTGCTGCTGTGCGGGCTTTCTCTAGTTGCGGCGAGCGGGGGCTACTCTTCATTGCGGTGCGTGGGCTTCTCATCGCAGTGGCTTCCCTTGTTGTGGAGCATGGGCTCATAGGTGTGTGGGCTTCAGTAATTGTGGCTCACGGGCTCTAGAGCGTGGGGTCAGTAGCTGTGGCGCATAGGCTTAGCTGCTCCGCGGCATGTGGGATCTTCCCAGACCAGGGCTCGAACTCGTGTCCCCTGCGTTGGCAGGCGGATTCTTAACCACTGCGCCACCAGGCAAGTCCCCAGACTATAGAATATTGAAACAGGGCTTCCCTGGTGGCACAGTGGTTGAGAATCTGCCTGCCAATGCAGGGGACACGAGTTCGAGCCCTGGTCTGGGAAGATCCCACATGCCGCGGAGCGACTAAGCCCGTGAGCCACAACTATTGAGCCTGCGCGTCTGGAGCCTGTGCTCTGCAACTGGAGAGGCCGCGACGGTAAGAGGCCCACGCACCGCAATGAAGAGTGGCCCCCGCTCGCTGCAACTGGAGAAAGCCCTCGCACAGAAACGAAGACCCAACACAGCCAAAAATAAATAAATAAATTTATTTAAAAAAAAAAGAATATTGAAACAACACAATGACTCAGTCTCCAGTTAATATAGTTGCACTCACTGCAAAGGAATATGCTCCAATATAGCACATTTCAATCAACTCAAAAAACAATGGATAAAAAATTTTCTTTCCAAGCATAAGAATGATAAAACCTAAAATTAAAATTTTAATGACAACAAGAAGTCAATTTTTAATATTATACTGAATAGATAAAAACAGGCAGGGGTTTATTTCTATTATCATACAATGTTAAAATACAACATATTTAAAACTCACTTTTGTACCAGGAGGCAATCCTTCTAGCTCTTTAGGCTTTATAAATGTCCGATGCTGGGTCTTGTGATCCAGTTTCTCTTTGTAGGTCAAAAATTGTAGTCTGCATTTTGTACAACGATAAACTCCTTTCTTCTGTTTACAATAAATATTAGAAATAATATTAGAAAATAATTTCTACCACCACAAATCCCGAGACCTGAAATTGCTAATTCTAATAGCTAAAGAATTTTAAAACCAGAATTTTACCACATCCTATCATAAATAATTCCAAAATATTTCATTTTTTACAAGTACTTCTTGCATTAGTATTTGAGTTTCAAAAGTATTTGTTATCATACAGGCAATCAATATGATAATTATATCAATTAGATTACAGTGGGACAAGTCCTATACTATTTGTAGTGTGAGTTTATCTAATTATTAATTTGAAGTATAAACTATTCAAATATATGATACCATGAAAATGAGCTATATTATATTTTTATTCTTGGAAAGATCAAATAATTTTTGTTATTTCCATTTGTTTCACAAGTTGGTAAACTGAACTTTCTAAAACCAAACAAATTTAACCAGACACTCCCAAGAAAGTTATGTTATAGAAATGGTTGTATATGTCAGCGTTTGTCCAACAGAACTTTCAACAGTGATGATAATGTGCTATACTGCACTGTCTGATATGGTATCCACTGCCACATGTGGTTATTGAGTTCTTGAAATGTGGCAAGTGCAACAGAGAAATCGATTTTTAAATTTTATTTAATTTTAATTTTAAATTAATTTAAATTTAAATAGATGCACGTGGCTAGTGACTGATATTGGACGTTATGGTTACAGAAGCATAAATCAGAACAACTGATCTGAATTTACTATTTGAGAACTCCTTGACTACGTTCCTTCTGAAACCTGGTCATATTATTACCTTACCAATAGGAAACAGGACCGAAGAGAGATGTAAGGCACTTGCTCACAGCTAGTTAGTGTTCTTTCTACTACATATTAGCAACTGCAGTTTTTTGTATATGCTGTCATCAATTAAAATATGTATTGTACATTCATCTGTAAATTTGGAACAACGTACAAATATAAAAATGTTTTCTCTAAAGCTGTATCTCCACAGGTTCATCACTATTTGCATTTAAAACATAAATAAACATTTAGGAAAAATCAAATGAGGTAACATACATTAAAGTACCTAGCCATTACTGGTGCACAGCAGGCATTTGATACATAAAAATTCCTTACAAAGTTCAAAGCAATAGGTAAATATAATGTACTTGTATTACTATTTTAGTTTCATCTTAAGAAGTATGGTTAATTGGATCATATCATAGGTACAGCCAACATAAACAGATTCACCTATATGTACTCAAGAGAGGGGAAAGAGGGGGAAAAAAAAACTCAGTCAAGAAGCTGACAGCAAGGTAACATGACAGAAAGTTCCCCAGATATAGTTCCCAGAAATCTTTTCTCTACCTGTACCTATATCTCATCCAGTTTCATGACTTTAAATAGTATTCATCCAACTGCCTACTCAACATCACTACTTGATATCTAACATGCACTTCAAATCAACATGGACAAAATTAAACTCTAGATTTTCCCCCATCCACCCTGAAAAAAAATCTGTTCCCTCCCTCATCTTCCCAATATCTCAATAGATGGGAACGTCATTCTTGCAGCTGCTCAGGACGGAAGAACTTGGTCACTCTTAACTCTTTCTCTCACACCCCACTGATAAAACCTTTTAGCTCTACCTTCAAAAGCATAATCTTTCCACTTGTCATCACCTCCAACCACTGCCACCAGATCAGTCCAAGCCACTCACCCGCACTCTCACAATAGCCTCCTACCTTCTCGTTTCCACTCTTCCCTCCCAACAGTCTATTCTCTCCATAGCAGCCAGAATAATCTCTCACATGCCTAAACACTCCAATGGCTTCCCATAACACTCCAAAATCCTGACTCTGGCTTACAAGGCCATATACTATCTTCCCCGCATTCTATTGCTACAACCTCATTTCCTACTACTCTTCCTCCCACTTGTTTACCATGCTCCAGCCACACTGGCCTCCTTGTTGCTTCTTGAACATCTAGATATATGCTCACCTCACTGCCTACTTACTGTTCCCTCTGCCTGGAACATTCGCTCCCAGATAGCCACATGGCTTAATCCCTTATTTCCTCTGGAGAGGCTTCTTTGACCACCCCATATAAAAAAACGGAAGCTACTCTTTCACCTCCTAAGCCCTGGCATTCCCTATCCTCACGTATTTCCTTCCTATGGTACTTATTATCAGCTGGCATACAGATATATTCAGACATAATACACATTCTCATTCTCTCTCCCCCCTGCCACCATAATGCAAATTCCAGAGGGCACAAACTTTGTTTTGCTCACTTCTGTAAAACAGTCCCTGGCATACATTAAACAGTAAATATTTGTTAAATAACCAGTAAGGCAGGCAGCAAGAGACTGACAGAGAGTGCACATGAGAAGCAAGCACAATTAAACTAGTTCAAAATGTCTGCCATTCCATTCAATGAGCATTTGCCCAGAGCCCTGAGATGGGGACATTAACCTACTGTTCCCTTAGATGGACTCAAGTCTTTCATATCTCTCTTATGCATGTATACCTGTGATGTGCTGAGAATAATACAGTACGTTTTTCATTTTAATTTTTAAATTTTATTTATTTATTTATTTTTGGCTGTGTTTGGTCTTCGTTTCTGTGCGAGGGCTTTCTCTAGTTGTGGCAAGCGGGGGCCACTCTTCATTGCGGTGCGCGGGCCTCTCACTATCGCGGCCTCTCTTCTTGCGGAGCACAGGCTCCAGACGCGCAGGCTCAGTAGTTGTGGCTCACGGGCCTAATTGCTCCGCGGCATGTGGGATCTTCCCAGACTAGGGCTCGAACCCATGTCCCCTGCGTTGGCAGGCAGATTCTCAACCACTGTGCCACCAGGGAAGCCCCCAGTATGTTTTTTAAATAACATGTTCAACCAAAAAAATGGTGACCTATTCCAAGGGTAGAGAAAAAAATTGTGTTGAACTTTTTGACAAGGATACTATATCTTTTGGGTGATTTGAGGGTTTTCAAGGCTAATTCTGACTCTCTGTAATATCTGCCTTTAGACCTAATGTCAGTGAAGAATGACTCTGTGGTAAAAGCTTGGGCCCTAGGTCAATTTTTGGCTCTGCCAACTATTAGAGAATGTGACACTGGGCAAGGTAACTTACTTACTTTCTATAAAGCTTTGTTTCCTTATCTATGAAATGGAAATGATTGCATACCTGCTTTGTAGAGTGGTTGTAAGGATCAGACAAGATAATGCAAGTAAAAGCACTAGTGGCTGTCATACAGCAAGTGATTAGTATATGTTAACTGCTTGTTATTACTATAAAGATCTAATGAGGCTATTTAACACATCTGAAATCCTTCATCCTTTCTTAAAAGTTGTACAAACTACATTGTTAGCTCTGAAATCACTCAATACATAATAATCTATTCTTTTAAGGAAAAGGTTACAACCAAAGTCTTTAAAAAGAATAAAATGAGCCACAGACTCAACAATTCTTATGGTCTAAAATTGCCCTAATATCATCTCAATTACAAGCTTATAATCTTGCTCAGCTATGGCTTTTGAGTCTTTTGTGAACAATTATATACAAACTGAAATACTTTGAAGGATGCCTGACGACGCTTCTTATTGATAGAGTCTTTCCTCTATTGATTGCTGACTGCCTACCTCTTAGGTACTCCAAACTTACAAAAAAATTGGGCACCCATGTTGTGTCAGTAGTCCCAAGACTACTCCCCGGTTTGATGATTCAATAGAAGGACTTATAGGGCTTAAAAGCTGTTATACTCACAGCTATGATTTATTACAGTGACAGGATACAGAACAGGATTAATAAAGGAAACAAGTGCATTGGGTGAAGTCTGGAGGATACTGGCGCCAGTCTCCAAGTGCCCTCTCCCAGTGGAGCTGCATAGGATATGCTTATCAATCCCCCAGCAACTAACTGCAGCAACAGGTATGAAGTTTTTTGGTTTTGTTTTGTGTTGTTTTATTTTGTTTTCCAGGGAAGCTCTCTGAGTCTAAGAGCCCAGGTTTTTCATGGGGTTCAGTCACCAAATCTTCAGACTCCAGAAGAAAAGCAGGCGTTCACCATAATCATATTTTTGCACAAGATCTAGAAAAGCTGGTACCACATGGCTCAAGGTTCCAGGCGTGTAAAACACTCATCAATTAATAACAAAGGCTCAGTTTCCACAGTTAGCCAAGAGCTAGTTATGCAAGCAGACTCTTCTGAAAATGTGCATGATTTGAGCAACTCAGACCCGCTGGGTTAACGCTTTCCTATATATGTGGCAAGTTAAGACATACAACTCACGGCAGCAAGAGTGACTACAGATCAGGTTAAACCATTTAGGAGACACAGTCCACATAGCAAGCCCATCCGTCTCTTTCTTACCTTTCTAAGCATCTATTACTCCCTCCACATCTACACCTCACTCTGGAGCTTAGTAAAGCACAAGAGAAAGAATTACATTAAAAGCTTCATAATAAAATAGAGCTACTGCTTTATATCTCATTCTTTCTTTCAAAATCAAAGGTTAAAAGATGAAATATAGAGCACCAAGATCAGTGTTTCAAAAACTCTATTCCTCAAGAAATCTTAATATGTACTTGTGCAAATAAAGGATTCAATAGTCAAATAAGTTTTGGGAACAACATATACAATATCACTTGCTTGGAGATTTATGATCTTTTAAGCATGTTTTAGCATGTTAAAAGCTCTGAAAAATCCTATTAAAAAATAAACAAAAAACTATTCATTTTGTAAGTGCAGCCATTTACTGAATTTCTTTTTCCAGGAACAATTTTAGAGTAGAACATCTATTTGACATCTGATGGAACATGGGGGAACTCTAGAATAGAAAGATTTTGCCAGAGTTTAACAGTGAGGTGACATACCAGGATAAAAAAATAAGCATGTTGCCATAACACAGGTGATCTTGAATGTATTTGGATATTCTATATTTATGATTTTTTCCAATTAACAACTATAAGTTGATTTCATGATTATATAATGACTGGAACTGAACGCAGTGTTAGCACAAGTGCTGAATAAAATGGCCATGATAACGCATTCAATAATAAGGAAATGTAATGAGCTGATCAGTGAGGAGGCTAAACTTGATTACATAATCAGATTCAGTAAATTCACTGACTTCTGATTTTGGCAAATGTATGACTGCTCTTTCAAGCACTCAAGAATAGGCTCACTGTTCTATCAAGTTTTCAGCCCAAATAAAGGATGGTCTAATTGTGTCAGGAAAAGAACCAGCAAGCATAAAATGAAAATTCAAGGGAAAGGTGCAAGCACTAGTACTGATATTCCAGAAATTACAAAAGCAGAACTGGTAAAAGTCATCTAAGAAACAAGTTATAACCTAAACACTGTTCTTTGGCATAGTTCACATATCTAGAAATGTGTCATTGCTGTTTCCTTTGTCACTGCACTGGCTGCTACAAGAGACCATCCTGGATCACTGATGACAACCACATGTCTTCTCATAATAAAAAGTGGGCTAGGGAATTCCCTGGCGGGCCAGTGGTTAGGACTCTGCGCTTCCACTGGTCAGGGAACTAGGATCCACAAGCCGTGGGGCCAAAAAAAAAAAAAAGGTGGACTAGAAAGTGGAGATAAAGTTTGAAGAGAGAGGAAAACAGAAGATTGTGAATCCTCAATCTTATCTTCCTTAGTTCAAACTTATCCTTTCCCCTGCTCTTTAAAATCATTCCCATTCTCACCACTCTTAAACCCTTGAAATGTCCAATGTAAATATTCCACTCATCTTTCCTCTTCCCCTCCACACTAGGCTCCTATTTGTACCTACCTTTCAGAATTTTCACTATCCATGAGCCTCATCATCACCAGGAAGCAGACAAAGAAAAGAAGTGGAAGTTTCACAAGTATTTCAGCATAAATTATAAATTAATGGTGTCATTTGGAACAACTTTGCTTTCCTTCTAGAACAAATCTAACCAATGTTCTAAGTTTATATATATAACCTTTACACTAAGACAAAATGAACAAATAAGAACTGCTATATCTCACCTGATGCTTCATGTAATGATTCATGTAGGGGGTTGCCATTCTACTAACTTTGAGGCAAAATGGACACAGCAAGTTCTTAGTATTTTCATGGGATGCTCTAAAATGAGTTTCTACATCAGAAAATGTTGATGATCTAAACTGGCAAACCTAGAAATATAAAGAAGATTTAATTTAACTTGAAAATTTATAAACGGTATGCAATTATATCAAAGTAGCAACAATAAGTCATTTGTTTAGAGTAACATGATGTACTACTAATTCAGCTCTGCTGCCTATACAACCAAGGATCCTGATACTGCAAGTAATACAGATAATCTCTGAAGCAGAAAAGTTGTCTTTCAAAGTTTAGGGATATATTCCTAAACATCAGTAGATTCCCTTCTTTTCAGATCTACTATCCCCCATCCTGACTTGAATTTTCAAAGTCTGACACCTCTTGACCTATAAAGTTTTTCCTGTTACGTCAAATGAGGATTCTCTTCTTTGGATTTTAAATAGCATCCAGGCTGTAACAGAGGCAATTTATCTTTATCTTGCTATCTTACTGGGAACCACTTGAAATTCGGGAAAAATACTGGCCCCAAAGCCTTTAGTTGAGTTCCCCGTAACTAACAGTATTTCTTATTTCTCTAACACGTCTATATTCTTCCCTACAGGGTAAGAAAGTCAATATGTTTGTCTTTCTCCAGCAGGGCTTTTTGTTTGTCTAGTAGAGGGGTCAGCAAACTATGGCCCACAGGTCAAATCCAACCCACCATCCACACATACATGAGTTAAACCAAGAGTTTCAACTATTGAAGAGGGTCTTCATTTTAGTAACTCATTTTTATTTTAAAAAAAAATCAAAAGAACAATACTATTTCATGGCATGTGAAAATTAAACACCTAAATACACAATAAAATGTGTGTGTACCTGGCAAACATATGGCATTTCACCGGGTTTATGAGTGTCCTTCATATGTTGTAAAAGAGTCTGTTCTGTTTCAAATGATAATTCACAGATTTTACAAATAGCTGAAAGTGGAAAAAAACACATTACATCATTTTAAGGATGTATAAATCAAAGATTCAGTTTGCACATCCATAACAACAGCAACAACAAGTAATAATAATAATAATAATAATAATAACAGTGGTGATGGTGGTTCCAACAATTCTACAGTGGTTAATTCTGTAACGCTGTTCTAAGGACTTTGCTTAGTATTAGCTTGTTTCATTCTCATACCATCACTGAGAGCTGTACTGTTAAGTTTTATCCCCATTTTTCCGATGAGGAACCTGAGGCACAGAAAGATTAATTAACTTGACTGACATCTCACAGCTGTATTAGAGGCAGAGCTGGGATTTGAATCCAAGCTAACTCCAGACTCTGTGATTTTAACTATCACTGCAGTTACTTTTCTTATTAGAGTGTAAATGAAGACCATTAATTTTATATTTGCAAACCAGGGAATCTGAGTTTTATAATTTACTTCCTACATACAATGCATAAGTTATGCCAAGGAAGCTTCAATTTACAAGAGGGACTTCAATTTTAGTAAGTAATTTTATTGAAAAGTTTATACAAGTTAAAATATGCTTTCAACTTTGCCCCCAAATTACAAAATCTATCTCTTATTCTTATTTTTCCATCAGAATTCTTAAGGATTCTTCATAGGTTAGATAATCAAAATCATTAATGTTCAGGATTTTAACAAAATTGTGACTTACTAGAAAACTCATGGGGAGTGTGTGTGCTCTCAATGTGACACTGCAGCTGGAATGGTGTGGGATACTGACGGTAGCAGTGCTGGCAGGTGGTGTGGTTTTCCCAGCTCTCAGTGTTCTGTTTCTCATGTTCCAAATGATGTTTCATGTGGTTCATAAACCTATAAATGATTGTTAACAGATGCAAATATTCAAATTTATAACCAAAGACAAATCTCACAAATAAGTATCTGAACCTAAATGCTAAAAACGCAGTTGTATGACTCAAAATAACACCTCCAAAGCCATATAGTCCTCTGGAAAAGTGTGCACTTCAAATGATCACTTTCATTAAGTGCATCAGCAAACATTCTTCTTTGCATCTTTGTTTTAAAATAATCCATTAATATAGTTAATACGAAATACTGCTAATTTGCTTCTTCACCATTATTTCAGATTAAAATTTTTTTGTAAAGAAAAACAGCAGGCTTCTTTACCATACATGAAATACTATTTACATTTTAAAATAAAATACTTAAAGGAAACTCTACCACCAAGAGCAGCTACAGAATCATGACAGAAATCTTTTGACGGCCTTGCGATATACAATAGCTTTCAGCTGCTCAAAAGACAAATTGTTAGCATTTTTATTTGTGCCTTGGTTTCTACATGCATGTAATAGCAATTTTAATACCTATAATTACAAGAATCTTTTGTTTTATTTAATGATACAGGTTTACTGTTAGCACAAACAGTTCATTTTAACTCGCAGACTGTGCCCTTTGTAGCACAGTCCATTTTTCAGTTCTACATTCTGCTATGTCAGATTCCCTAAAAGGCTTCTTATGAGAAGGAACTATGACCTTTAATGGCAGAGAGTACAATATAAACAGGCATATCTATTTCAAACGGCTTACTGAAATGTTCTACTGAATTTCAACGTAAAGTTATTTAATCAAAATTACAATCTCAAGTCTGGGTCAAATATTAATAGCTAGTCACTATGAGTCCCTAAAGGAAATAATCTTGAAATGAAGTAATAATGTCAGCAACCTAGGCAGCAATTATTACAGAGGCTTTAACATTTATCTCCTCACACCTTCAAAACACCACTTCTCTTTAGAGCTGCTTATGGTACACTGTGAAATATCGTTTTTTCTCCTTTCATTTTAACATCATCTCTATTAAATCTATTTAAAAATCCTAGTCTTGCCTAAATATTTACATATAAAGGTCATGAGCCATTAACCTTTCAGCTCACAACTTTAGTAAAATTTATTTGTATAAAATAATCTGTTAACCAACTAGCTATCTCTCAGTTATTACCCTGCCCCCATCAGCAGCTCACACTTCTTAAACCAGTAGATGGAGATGTGGAAAAAAGGAAACCCCTCACAAGGCTATTCTCAAAATAAAATAACCCTAACTGGTTTTGGTGACACTCACTGTAGGGAAAAATATACTACAATATGTTGACAGGGCTGAGAGGAGAAATCTTGAGCTATTAGCGTCTACCATCCCTTAAAACCATCAGTTTTCCATCCTAGTTTTTACCATTAAGGTAAAATGTTATTTAACACATATAACATCTTCGGTTATTCAGTGTTTACTGTTCCGGTTTCATTTACTAAACAGTATGTCAAAATGCCACAAAATTCCTAGGTATTACAAAACATGGTTAGTTTAAAATTTCTAGATATTCTGATAATCTAGAAATCTGTAGCCAGTCTTTTGAAATGAAAACAAAAAAACAAAGAAAATTTCATGCTTAATATTAAATGGGCTAATCTTAAAGAAAAGCCAAAAAGCTAATGCTGGAAGAACTTCTAATATCATATACATAATATTTAAGTATAACAAGGAACTTAACTAGTGAACCACTTTTCTATGCATTTTACGAAATTTATCAACACTATTTTCTGATTTTTTTTTTTTTGGCTGCATTGGGTCTTCGCTGCTGCGCGCGGGCTTTCTCTAGTTGCAGTGAGCAGGCCCCTCACTGCGGGCTCTAGGCACATGGGCTCAGCAGTTGTGGCTTGCGGGCTCCAGAGCGCAGGCTCAGCAGTTGTGGCGCATGGGCCCAGCTGCTCTGCAGCATGTGGGATCCTCCCGGACCAGGGCTCGAACCCGTGTCCCCTGTGTCACTGGCAGGCGGATTCCCAACCACTGCGCCACCAGGGAAGTCCCTTTTCTGATGTATTTTACTATAAGAATGATAATATGGAATGAGGTCTCAGAGTTGGGTGTGTTTTTTTGGCATTATTTTATTTTTATTGCGATATAATTGACACATAACACTGTATAAGTTTAAGGTGTATATCGATTTGATAATTTATATATTGCAATATGATTACCACCGTAGCATAAACTAACACCTTTATCACATCAGATAATTATCATTTCTTTTTTTATGGTGGGAATAATTAAGATCTAGTCTCTTAGCAACTTTGAAGTTTATAACACAGTATTGTTGTCTATAACCATTATGCTGTGCATTAGATCTCCAGGACTTATTTATCTATAAGAAGTTGCAAGTTTGTACCCCTAAATAACATATCCCCAATTCCCCCATCCCTGGTAACCACTGTTCTACTCTGTTTTATGAGTCACAGAGTTTTATCGTAACGTTGTTTCAGTGTTATATCGCAAATAACAATTTCTCTTCTGTTAAGCTACTGGGACCATTAGCAATTGATGGCTGGTAGGGCTTGATAAAAGGAGGTAAAGAAGTGTGAAAACTCATATGAATAATATAAGTGAAAGGTCTTTGAAAACTATAAAACGCTACCATAAATGTAGCATTCACAATTGTTTTAGGCTTATATTACAGTGCATTTCAGTGTTTTTCTATGTACTTCATTTTGGACCCAAGAATTCACCAGAAAAAATAAATGCTGAGCTTAGAAATGACCTATCTATAGAATGTTTAAGAATGCTAGTTATAAATGATGGTTTTCAAGGGTAAATATTTTTAAAAGTTTATAAGCATGTATGTGTCACAATATAGGTACAGACATACATATACATATATGTATCTCACCTAAGGGAAGTGCATTGATGTCTGCAATTTACTCTGAAAAGTATAAAAAAACTCAGATGGGTCTATGGATAAATAGATATGTAGTAATGCAAGTAGAGTAAAATATTAATGGTAGAATTGAGGTGGTAAATATATAGAGATGTTCACTGTAAAATTTTCTCAACTTTGCTGAATATCTGAAATTTTTTATAATAAAATATTGGAAAAACAATGTCAGGCTATATAGCCAATTAAAAAATACCAATCAATATGTCTCATTACTTTGTTCTTGTTATATCTCACTTAGGATGATAGATATGTAATATGCCATATAACTCAAAGACTGCAAAGTATAAGTTCCTAAAATTTTGAAGCATACATGTATAACTCCTCAGAATTCCATTGAGAATTAAATCTCTACTTTGAAAATGTGTTAAATTATAAAATCAAAGCAGACATGTTGCATAGAACTGGTACTTCTGGGCTTCCCTGGTGGCGCACTGGTTAAGAATCCGCCTGCCAATGCAGGGGACATGGGTTCGAGCCCTGGTCCGGGAAGATGCCACATGCCACGGAGCAACTAAGCCCGTGCGCCACAGCTACTGAGTCTGCACTCTAGAGCCCGCGAGCCACAACCACTGAAGCCCGCGCGCCTAGAGCCGGTGTTCCACAACAAGAGAAGCCACTGCAATGAGAGGCCCGCGCACCACAACGAAGAGTAGACCCCGCTCGCCGCAACTAGAGAAAGCCCGCCTGCAGCAACAAAGACCCAACACAGCCAAAAATAAATAATAAATTAAAAAAAAAAAGAAAGAACTGGCACTTCTCTAAAGAAGACGATCAAAAAAATCACTTTTTCTGTAAGGAAAATGTACTAAAATTATAAATATGAATTGTAAAAGAGAACATTAAGGGACTTCCCTGGTGGCGCAGTGGTTAAGAATCCGCCTGCCAATGCAGGGGACTCGGGTTCGAGCCCTGGTCTGGGAAGATCCCACATACCGCAGAGCAACTAAGCCCATGTGCCACAACTACTAAGCCTGCACTCTAGAGCCTGTGAGCCACAACTACTGAGCCTGTGTGCCACAACTACTGAAGCCCGCGCACCTAGAGCCCACGCTCCGCAACAAGAGAAGCCACTGCAATGAGAAGCCCGTGCACCTCAACGAAAACCCAACGCCTCCAATAAATAAATAAATAAATAAATTTATTAAAAAAAAAAAAAAGAACATTAAATAAGACAAACATGGTGGAGGTAAAATTGGATAAAGTGGTTCTTCTTGTGATAGGAAAAATAAGATTCAGAAGCAGTTAAGAAATAAAAATATCTCATGGAAATTCCTAGTTCAATGATAAATACAGAGAAAAGAATGATTTTCCCCTAGCTTAAAATAAATTTTGTCCTTTCTTAAGCTATCTGAAATATATACAACTAAAGTGGATCCAAGTGTCAAACTCCTAAAAATACAAGAAAAGATAAAAGCTTTTCAACATGAAAATCTGCCTTTATTCTTAGTAGAAAGTTAAAATTGCTTATCTAGGATGGCACAGAAAAAGAAATACAATATTTACATCGGTAGCATCCCAATTTTCAAATAGAAATAGAAATAAGTATTTACATACCTAATATTATTTTTAAGAACTTTCAAGCAACTGAAGCATTTAAATGTTGTATAAGTCTTCTGTTCCACATCAACAGCTCCTTCATGTCTTCCATAGTAAAACTCACTAACTAACATAACCAATTTTCCTTTCTCTGCACCAGTCTCATTTTTATCTTCAGTACTGGAAAGTTCTACTTTACTCATTTCCAAAAATGCATTTACCATGTCTGGACAACAACGCTGAAAGAGAAAAAAAAATACAAGCCTTATTTATATTTCTTTTAAAAATTAGACATCAAAAAATGATTCTGTGTTTATAACTAGGGCCAGCTCATGTGGAAAGACAGTCTCACATAGTTTTAATCACAAACAATAAATAAAAGCTACATTTTAGAAAAAGTCTGTCACTTTCTCCAGGTGCAGAAGTATATATAACATGCTATGATTTGTGTATATTAATAGATGGAAAATAAGAACATTCACGTGTGCCTGTATATGCAGAAAGAAAATCAAAGAGGATACAAAACAAGTTAATAAAAAATGATTCCTTTGTGAGTTGTATTGAGAACTAGGCAAACAGGAGTCCGGGTGAGATTTTTCACTGTATTCCTTCTTATACTTTTTGAATCATGTGACTATAATTACCCCCAAATTAAATAAACTAAAGATAACTAACAAACTCATTCCTTTCTTTTCTCTATCTATGATGCAAAACATAAAAACATCACTTGATTGTGTATCTCTACACAATATTACATAAATAGGAAACCTGAAAGCATTGTAGAAGTTACTTCTTACTTTTAAAACCAAAGCCCAAAGTCCAGTTAACAGAAGTCACACTCAGGGAGATGGAAATAGTGATAGATCAAATACAGTTTTGCCCAAGAATAAAGAGACTGTAATTGGAATTCTAGGATGCTCCTTTTCTTTCTACATTTTTTTGTAAAATGCTGAATTTCAATGAAAAAATTGCCAATCTTTGAAATAGTGAGCAATAACTTTTACTAAATAGTTTTCTTTACCTTGCATTCTTCTCATCCCTTGTTTCCTGCATATATTCTACACCACCTTTTTTCTTGCCTCCTTCCCCGCTTCCTGCCATTTATACTGGGCATACGAAAAGAATATGGACTATCTTTCCACAGACACAAAGGACACTGTAGTATCTACTAAAATATTTTTAAATATTTTCATTAGTACTTTGAAAATTACCTAAAACCTAATTTCAAGAGCTTCTTACACCAATATAAATCTAGAATTAATTTATAACAACTACACATACTATATTCTGGATTGAGTTAAAATTATCATTTCATATGAAATGCTCCATTAGTTGTTTATGTCTAAGTGCTAAAAATTAAAATGCAAGGCTAAGATTTTCATTGAGTAATGTGACATGCATATATCACCATGGACAAAAAATAACGTAAAAAAAAGGAATTAAGTTACATGAAAGATTAAGCACCTAATAAAATGCCTGCTTTCCAAGAAGTTTGAAGAATGGCATGACCTAGTCAATAAAATATTCTGATTAATATATTATTTCATTAAAAATTAAAATATAATATGTAGTGTTTGTAAACTTAATTTTAATAATTTAATGATTGGGAAGGATTTTAAAATCTCTTATAAAGTTAATCATTATGAGTATCAATTTTTACTTAAGTTATATGAAAATACCAATGAGAAGATTTCTTATCTAAATATCTGGATAAACTAGCATTTACTATATATCAATCCTTAATATTTTAATATTAATATTTTCAGAGATTTGTGGATATTTTTAAAAATCAAATTTTGAAAAAGTTTTACCTTCATGTGATATTTCAAAGGATCCAAAAGACTGAACTGAACATTGCACTTTGGACAAGATCTTAGAAAAGGTGGTCGAGTTTTATGGAGACTTGGTGAGGTATTTGTACCTAAAATAAATTAAGGAGTTTTATGAGTCAAACTCTCCTTTTTTAACCTTAAACCCAACCAGTAATAACAGTTTTAAACTTGATCACAATTTCTGAAATTTATGTATAAATAACACAATTTCTTTTTTATACGCCAGATTCATAATTACCTTTTGATAGCAAGACATGGGAGGATGTCACTGAAGGAGAGTTAGTTAAAGACAATGAAGCACAAGGATTTATGTCAGAAACTCTTTCGCTGGTCTTTGGCTTTTTTGGAGTAACAGTGTCTACTTTAGAAACAGAAGAACGTTCTATTATAGGCGGAGTTTCATCCACACCTACAATGATTAAAATAGTGGGAAAGATATTTGAAATTGCTTTAGTATAGAGTATTGCTTACAAATGCTACTAAAATGGCCTTACATTTAAAATTAAGTAAGAATACTTTGGAGATAAAGGTAATATAATTGAATTACCATATCATACAACTGACAATGAAGAATGACCAAAATTTACATGATCAATAGGTAGAAAGAAACTGCACATATAGCCATTATGGACTACACAGTTTGAACAATTCATGAAATAAACTTTTTATGCAAGAAAATTCTAAAGATGCTTTCAAATTAATATATAAATAGGTTATCATGAAAGAAGTCAGACCAAAAAAACCCAAGCCCCCCCCCCCCAAAAAAAAGGCAGCAGAGAGAATACTCTAAAAGCTCAGTTCCAAAAAATGAATTTCTCTTCAGATGCTTAAATGCATTTGAGCTTGTGAACAAAAACAATTTATATTCTAATCTAAAAATTTAGAGAAACTCCTTAAGATACTTTAAAAAATATCCTAAGATATCTAATGGAAAACCAAGCTGGTTCTTTTCCCACTTAACAATCTGATGGGTAGTTTAAATTATCTATTTAATTCCTACATGCAAAGTAGAAACAACTAATCTTAAATATCTTGAATGACAATACCTCACTTATTCATATGAAAAGGTTTGGAGTTAGTATGATGGCTTTCAAACTATGTTCCCCTGAGCCTCACGGTTCTGTTTTAGGGAATTCAGTGGGCATGTCAGATAGAGAAATTCTCATTTTACTTTAAAAAAAAAAATGAGACTTTTACATATTTTGTTTGAATAGAGATTTCATTGCTAAAAATAGTTTTAAGTTTGAAAACCATCACCTTAAAGGCTAAATAATTATGCAATTCAGGGTATTTGCAAGAGAAGTGGAGCTATTTAGGCTATAACCAGACCCAGAAAAAGTCCCTTTTGAAAATAACACACAATTGTACTTTGTGATAAAGATTCTAAAACTGCACATGTTTTAATGCTCCCAACTGTATACTAATAGGAGAAGCAGAATAGATATATGCCAGGAAAATAAGAGTATTACACCAGTGGGCTCCTCTGTCAAATCTGCGTTTCATTCTTTGAGATAACACAGAAATGATTTTTTTCCATCTTCAAGCACATGATTACTGACAGCTATATTGCAGACACTTGGGACTGATTTCTGTGTAATCACACTAACATTCTTCTCAGTTGCTTAGGTTAACTGAACAACCAATGAGTGCTGGTATTTTGGACTAGGCAACTAGTTATCTAATAGGCTGTTTTATATATAATTTTTAAGCATGCATAAATCTCCAAGTTAAATAAAATCACTCTGAGCTCAATAGCTTTAAATTCTGATTCTTCAACTTATTTATCTGTGTTGCCTTTGGCTTGTGCTGTTCGCTATCCTCAACAGTGCCAATAAAAATCCCATTCTCCTTCTTCAAAATCAAGTTCAAATCCAGCCGTCTCCAAGATCTTATGATCATCCTAGACAGGAGTCCATTAATCATGCTTCTGAACATATAGTACATATTATTATTCATAATTATCATGCTAACAACGTTTATTGTCAAGTCTTCTAAAGTTTTAATGAATTTTTCACTTCTCACTTATCTCATTTGAGCCTCAAAAAAGCCCTGAGATAAACAGAGCAAGAATCAAAATTATATAGCTAAATGGCTGATTTCAGGTCTAGAAAATGAATGCATTACGTGAGAAAAATAAAAATATCTATTTTAATAATATGAGAAAATTGAGGTGTAAAGAGGTTAGGGTGATTTAATAAAGGCTACAAAAATATTTAGAATAGAGGCTCAAGCCTACATCTTCCTAATCAACTATAACCTTATTTACCATCAGGGCAAAGTTACACTCTTTGCAGTGTAACAACTTAGAGAGAGAGAGAGTGGAAGCTTCAAGAATTCAGATTTTTTCTATGAATAAAGACTGTGTGCATTACAAAATCAGATTTCAGACATCTATTTCATCTTCTTATTTATTTTGGTTCTTGGTTATTTTACTCACTAGATAAGTGGCGCCTAGATAAGTGATTATCAAACCAAGTATTATCAAGGGAAAATGTTTTTGGCGCACATATTGCTATAAATTTCTTTCTATTTTGGTTTTGTAAATATATACTAATTTGTTAGTAAACAATTTAAATATTCACAAAAATTTTTGTGTACCTTTCTCCAGTTAGTGAAATACATCAAATTTGCTAACATAGAAACAATAATTGCTTTGGTAACAGGGAATTTTTCAACTAGATAAAACTCCTTCATGGCATACTATTTCAGGTTAATGAAGAACTTTGTTATGGTATACAATCAAAGAATTGTTAATTCTTCTTTAATTGGAAATTTTCATTATTCCTTCAATGGATATTTACTGAGTAGTTACTATGTGCAAATCACTTATTTCTTTAGTATTGCCATTTTATACTACTACTCTATAACCATATTTAACTATCACATCTACAACATTAATTTCGATAGAAAGACTCTAGCCTATTAAGAAATCAACTATAACCATGCACTTTTTCTCATACTAATTACCAAGTAATTAATACTTTTTTTTTAAACCACAGTATTAGGGTATCAGGGGACTTCCCTGACTCACAGAAATTATATTAAGATTTTTCAGTGCATGGCTGGCTCCAAGTTAGAATGAGCTCAAAGAATATGTTAGCCAACTTAATAAAAAGAAATAAAATATTCTACCATGAAATACGATTTTATATAAAATCACCCAAGAAAGGCATTCAGGAACGATTAGCTTCCATTTTACAACATATGAAAAACACAGCATGAAGATACAGGCTTCAAAATAGAAATCCATCGTATATGTATATTCATCAAGTCTCTTTTTATTATATTTATAAAAACTGCCAAACCAAACCTTCTATATAAGCTGTTGATCCATCTTGGGATAGTGGTATTGTAACCTGGATCAAGTCGAACACTGAATCTGAAGAATAATCCAATTCATCTTGTGATGAATTCTTTGTAAAATCCTGTAATAAGTTACAATTATTTTGTTTTACAAAGTTTTATAAAGGTAAATTTAACTGTATGTCAATACTATAAAGATAACCTTAATGATTCAATTACTAATAAGTTATAAAACACAAAGATATTTATTACTTGCTGTCAAAATCAGCATCTACTAGGTAAAGGGTACATGAGAACTCTCTGGATTATTTTTGTAATTTTTCTGAAAATCTAAAGTTAGTTTTAAATAAACAGTTAACATTTAAAAATAATGATAATATTACTAGCAAAGTAGAGGTTATATTTTGGTACAACTTTTCTGCAAGAAAATTTTGGGAGTATCTATCAAGGGCTTTAAAAAGTTCGTATCCTTTGATCCAATTATTCTAAATAGTCCATTTCCAAGAACTTATGCTAAGGAAATGAAAATATTTAATGGAGAATTATTTATAATAGCAAAAATTTAAAACCTGTATGTCCAACAATGGTGGAATGGTTAAATAAATTAAGTCATAGACTATCATGCAACATTAAGTTTTTCAGAAACAGCCAATGACAAAGAAATGTTTCTAATATAAAGTTCAGTGAAAAAAAGAGGACCAGACATCTGTGTATAAAATATAGTCCTGATTGATATACTCTATATACCATACTAACCATCTGCAGAAAACAAAATTCTCTTCCGTTTCTTTTCAACCCCTGCCCTGCTCCGCACCAAACCCCATACATATTACCTTTATCATGGGAATATAAGGATCCTGCTTGCATGTTTTGTGCTTACAAGTTGAGAGACAATCAGGTATTAAGAATTTTACTTTGCTACTAAGTTTTCTGTTGACAGAGACTTGTTAAGAAGTTATGGAGACAGATATCGAAGTGACACAAACCATTCTATTCCTAGAATTTGAGGCATAACAGGCAGATTTCTGCATTTGAGCCTTACACCATGTATTATATAAAATCAATAATAGCTATATGACTTAATTGTAACCAAGCACAATCTAACTACGAGGTAAATATTTTCTCCAAATATTTGCACTTAAAAATGGAAAATATTCACTAGCAATTCCCCAAATAGTTCTTTAACAGAAGTTCCTCCAAACAAACTTAACACTTTAAATCCTTTCCTAGGTGATAACTCTGGTCAATTAAGTACCACCGTTTCAGAGAGCAGATACATTATTAAACAAATAACTTGTTAAAATAATTCTCCAATTGGGATTTTTTAATATCTCATAAAGTAGTTCAGAAAGATACCAAATACAATGGTAAGGTACAAAAGGTGATAGACTGGGATTCGGAAGACTTGTCCATTTATTTAACTATGGAACCTTGGGTAAGTCACTTATGAGATTCAAGTTATTCCTTTGCAACTGAAATAATAGCCACCAACTATTGTCTATTTAAAATGTACTTGCCTCTTTCACGGTACACATGGTCCCAGACTTATGATGGTTCAACTTACGATTTTCCACATTACGATGTTGTGAAAGCCATACGCATTCAGCAGAAACCATACTTCGAATTTTGATCTTTTCTCAGGCTAGTGATATATGGTTCGATACTGGGCAGTGGCAGCAAGCCACAGCTCCCAGTCAGCCACGTGATCACGAGGGTAAGCAATCAATATACTTACAACCATTCTGTTTTTCACTTTCAGTACAGTATTCAATAAATTACATGAGATATTCAACACGTTATTATAACATAGGCTTTGTATTAGATGATTTTGCCCAACTACAGGCTAATGTAAGTGTTCTGAGCACGTTTAACATAGGCTAGGCTAAGTTATGATGTTTGGTAGGTTAAGTGTATTAAATGCATTTTTAACTTATGATATTTTCAACTTACGATGTGTTTATCAGGATGTAACCCCATCATAAGTCAAAGAAGATCTGTACTACATGTATTCTATTAAGAAGTTGTCACAGCAGTACTAATGAAGACCTAATATGATCTCCCATTTTATAAATAGGTAAGCTAAAGTTAAGTATGGTTAAGTAAGGTTCCCAGTACAACCCAGCTTGTTACTGATGATGAAGCTGGAATTAGAACAAAGGTCGGCCTTATTACGAAGCCTGTGCCTTAAGCTATATCACACTTACTTTAAAACGGATAATAATAATTATGTCCCTGCCTGCCGAAAAGAGTTATTGAGGTTAAAGAGAATTCTTAAACTTAAAAAGTTTAGAATTTCAGAGAAAATTCCCTAACATAGGATTCTCAATTCATTTGAGAATATATGTCATCCTCAACTGTGGCTGCATAACAGAATCACCTGGAGATCTTTCTGTTTTAATCTATTATGCCCAGGTCTCACCCAAGACCAACTGACAAAAATCTCTATTTTTAAAAAACTCCCTAGGATTGGGAACCTGATTGAGTAACTTTGATTAAACAACCATGCCCACAGAAACAAAATTCTGAGTTTGGATGAGCTCTAGTTTCTAACTTTCCTAACACGAAAGATATCCCTCCTCCTTATTATTCTTCTTCCCTGGGTCCAACATAGGAATGATTTTCATCTATCTGTATTTAAATAATGATATTTCCTTTATTGTTTTTTTGGTTTGTTTTTCCTTTTTTTCCCCCCCTCTTTTTCCCCCCCTTTTTTTGGCCTCACCGCATGGCTTGTGGGATCTTAGTTCCCCGACCAGGGATTGAACCTGGGCCCACCGCAGTGAAAGCGCCGAGTCCTAACCACTGGACTGCCAGGGAATTCCCTGGTTTGTTTTTCCTAAATGCCAAACAGCTTATTACAGTATGAGAAAACCACTGAGTTAATCTGATTCCAGCTAAAATCAAATAATTTTTGCATTTCTTGTAGCCTGCAATCATCAGGTGCACCTATTAAGTTTATAAAAACATTAAGAACAGCCTGTGGATACTTAGAGAATCCAAGTTTGAGAGCCAGTGGTCTGGGTAAAGGTTCTCATTTTAGAAATGAAGAAAGTGAGGCCCACAGAGGTTGTGACAATGCTCTACTTAGGAACAAAGACAGAATCAGCATTCAAGTCTCATTTTCAATCCAGGTTTCTTGGACTATTAGTCCAGGGCTCATATTATGATTGATAATAATTTCAGAATACAGATATAGGTTTTCCAAAATTGAATTTTTTGCTTGAAAGCTCAAATTTTATCATTGGCAAGAATAGTATCAGTTTTCTTCCATGATAGGCATGCTTTGTATATTTCTGAGTACTGAAAAACTGTGTGTGGCAGATAGACTCTAAAGGTGGCCCCCATAATTTCCTGCTGATATTTACACTTGTATAATCTCCCCTTGAGTGTGGACGGCACCTGTGATTGCTTTTAACCAAGAGAATATGGCAAAAGTGACAGGATGTACATGATTATGTTACATAGGCCATCTTTCCCTTGCTGGCTTTGAGGAAGCAAGCAAGCCATGTTAGGAAGGCCCACACGGCAAGGAACTGAGGACGGTCTCCAGCTGACAGCAGCAAGAACTGACACCTTCAGTCTGACAACCCACAAAGAACTGGATACTGCCAACAACAATGTGAGCTTGGGAGCAGTATTAACTGATACTGCAGCTCTGCCTGACACCTTGATTGCAGCCTGGCCCAGCAGAGGACCCAGTTAAGCCATACCCTGACTCCAGAGTCACAGAAACCATGAAATAATAAGTATATATTGCTTTAAGCTTCTAAGTTTGTGGTACTATTGTTAAGCAGCAATAAATAATTACTCCATGGTGCTTTGTCAGTCATCCTTTCAAGTAAAAATGGCATTCTATTTAAAAAAAGCCAGCTAGTTCAGCTTGCAGTTCAATCTCACAAGTGCTTTTCCTCAAGAAAAACTTTATACTGCAGATACAGAAATGCTTTATGATGCATACTACCCATTTCGTCACACAGAATATTTAAAAACAAGTGTATTCAAGGGTTGAAAGTTAATAAAATTAGAAACAATTTATTACTTCTTCAAGAATATTCTTAAGTGAAAGTGAAATTTTTCTACTGTGAGTGTTTGGTGGCCACCAATACAAAAACTACTAGTACAGTTAGTTGGGTGGCACTGCCTTGACTCATATTAAGGCACCAGCAGTTTCATCCTCCATTGCCTTTGTACCACTAGTGCAAATGTTAACAGAGTGAAAAGGGCAAACGTCTTAGGGTTAGTATGACAATGGTTTTGACCTCACAGACTACTGAGAGTCTCAGGGAACCCCAATGGTCTGTGAAATACACCACTGCTCCAAGGCAATGCTTCTATTTTTAAAAGCACATACTTAAATGTGTGTATGGATGTGTGTATGTGCATATTTTAAAAACTCTGGGCTAACCTGGATTGAAATCCCAGATCCATCATTACCAGCTGTGTGGCCTTGAGTGAATCATTTAGACTCTCTGAGCCTCAGTTTCCTCAACTACAAAATGGGGGAAATAACTACGCTTACCTCATAAGAAAGTCATAAGAATTAAAAGAGATTAATTTATATATAGCATCTAGAACTAAGACTTACCCATGTTGACAGACTAACAAATGTTAAATATTATCATTATCTATTATTTCTGTTAAAAGTTTTAAAAACTAAACTATGAAAGCATGTTTTCAAAATAAACAGCAATAATGACCTTGGAAAAATCTTCCCAATTAAGAATACCTGGTTCAGTTTACTGTCTTAAGAATTTTGCCATTATGCAATATTCATTACTGATTATACTTTTTTACTCACCTTTAGATAGCATAGTTTTCAATATTACACCTATTTAATTTAAGCATATTACCTGATTTATTGACAGGTTGGATAGTTAGTTCCTACAGCTATTATTCTGGGTATTGGCTGAGCCATCATAAAGATGGTGACATTTTCTTTTTCCTTTTTTTTTCTTTTTTTCTACTCTAATAAAGATGTTAAAAAAAATGGTATATATGTGTCAATCCCAATCTCCCAATCACAGACTCTTTGTTTATAATAGCCCTTCCACTTTCCCACGCTCCTTTTTTTAACATCTTTATTAGAGTATAATTGCTTTACAATGGTGTGTCAGTTTCTGCTTTATAACAAAGTGAATCAGTTATACATATACATATGTCCCCATATCTCTTCCCTCTTGCATCTCCCTCCCTCCCACCCTCCCTATCCCACCCCTCTAGGTGGTCACAAAGCACCGAGCTGATTTCCTGTGCTCTGCGGCTGCTTCCCACTAGCTAGCTATTTTACGTTTGGTAGTGTATATATGTCCATGCCACTCTCTCACCTTGAAGATGGTGACATTTTCTGATAGTGATTATGTTTCTACTGGGATGGTGACTAGCTATGACAGTCCACAATTCTGACTGGGTATTATAATATCCACTGTGTCCCTGATCTAATTCTGTAGTTTTAGAAACACTTACAGGTTTAGACATGTCCTGAACAATAGCAGGGCTACGTGAAGATTTAGATTCAGGATGAAATCTAGGCAAGGCAGCCACTGGATCTGATGTCGGGTCTTTGTAGTGTTCACTTGTAGGCGTGAAATCATCAGTAACATCTGTATTTTAAAATTACACAAATATTGAATATTTCTCTATACAACCAATTTTGTCAAAATATTTCACTTTAAAATTAAAATAATACAATAATACTATACCTTGACTGACTGTCTCAATCTCTATTTCCTTTGAAGATGAGCTGGGATTACCTCTGTTCAAAATATCTGTAAAAATTATATTTATTTAAAAAATTTTTATTTGAATGAAATATATATTAAGATAATAGAAAAAACTTTCCAAAAATATATCCATATATAACCAATAGTTGAAGTATATTTTTTTCTCTTAATGGTGACAGGGTTGTATATAGACTTGGGTTACTGTGACTGGAAATCAAGCCCTTCCCCAATCTCCATGCCACATTCACACCCCTAAAAGCCTGGAAGTTTCATTATGGGCAAGCTGATGGATTATCTGTACCATTACTCTTGACTTCTGAAAGGGATACCATCAGAGACTGCAGACTAAATTGAATCTAGAGTTTACAAAAGTATCTCATATCTACTTACTACACCAAAAGTCAATTTGAGCCTGACATGACCTTCTGGATCAGTTTAATATTGCTCACTCTTATACCCATGTGAACCCATAACTTCTAGGTTATTGAGAAATCAAATGAAAATTTGGAAAATTGCTCATCAGAAGAAGATACAAAGCAGACAAAAAAATCCCATTAAGACATCAGAAAATTTCCTTTTTCCCCTCCTAGTAGAAAAGAACCAGATCTCATAAAATAATTCTATAAAGTAAAGGGTCACACAGAAGTAGGGTTTCTGACTAAGCGCTACAGAAGTCTTCTAGGAGAAAAATCTGCTCATTCAAACAACTTGGTATTGTTTTCGTTCAGAAATTCAAGGTAAGTATTTACCTAAGCCATTAAAGAGCTATTCCTATAGTACTTTTTGGTGACTGCAGTGTATCAAACACAAGTTTTTATCCCCCCTCTTATAGTGGTTCTTTTTAAATATTTAGCTCATGTTCCATATGCTAAAATATTTTATGGCGCACACATAAAACATCAATAAAATCATTTAAATTTTGAGTTATTTAGAAAAGAAATTTCACTGGGGTCAATTTTCTTTCTGACAGAATCACTTAAAACTAATACAGGACTTCCCTGGTGGTGCAGTGGTTAAGAATCCGCCTGCCAATGCAGAGGATAAGGGTTCGAGCCCTGATCCTAGAAGATCCCACATGCCGCGGAGCAACTAAGCCCGTGCACCACAACTATGGAACCTACACTCTAGAGCCCACGAGCCACAACTACTAAGCCCGTGTGCCACAACTACTGAAGCCCGCACGCCTAGAGTCCGTGCTGCACAACAAGAGAAGCCACTGCAATGAGAAGCCTGCGCACCGCAATGAAGAGTAGCCCCCGCTCGCTGCAACTAGAGAAAGCCCGCACGCAGCAATGAAGACCCAATGCAGCCAAAAATAAATAAACAAATAAATTAATTTAAAAAAATGGATATTAAAAAAAACTAATACATATTATTCTAGTTGAGTACTAGTCATCTATAACTGATATAAATCCAATGTGAACTGTCATGCTTTCAATAAGATGATTTGAATAATATTGAAATATGGCAATATTTCAGTATAAAGATAATCACAGTGACTAGGAAACATTAAGAGAATATAATATTCTGTTCCTCTATCAGCAGCAAATATGCCAACATGCCTACTTCTTTGAAGTGGCACTCCACTTAGCATCTCTCAATTTGCCACAGGAAGTGATACCGAGAATTAAACTAATTAAATTATTCTACCTTTTATAAAACTGAATAGAAGTGCTATTCTAAGTTTAGAGTCAAGATAAGTAAGAACTAAGCTTTCAGAAAGTTACAAACTTTTCTCTAAACTACACTATTATGCACTGCCATAGTAAGTAAGAAAACACTGGTATGCTGGCTACATTCTTTGGTAAATTCTCCTGGCTTAACAAAAGTAAGTATAATGAGAAAGAATCTGTTTCTTCATTCTCCGCTGAAACTCAGTATGTTGTTCCTCTGCATTTTACACATTTCTGATTGGACATCTTAACAAGTATCATTAATATTTTCACTTTAACATTATAACAATGTCAAGTCTAATTACTCTACCAGAAATCCACAAAGGTACTGGACATATTCTCCTAGAAAGTGTGGATTAAGGATTAAGTGTGCTGACTGCCTGCATCATCCCAATATAGTAGCTGAAGATCAGGCCACTGTATATTCTTCATGAATACACAGTCATCAGGAGTTGCTGAAAGATGGGTGCGGCCAGAAGCTACCGGCCATGTTGGTACACAGACCAGCACCTTTTTATTTTTGTAGCCATGAGTCAAGATGACACTGATGAGGCACTTGCCTGGGTGTAAGAAACTCCATCAGAGACTAACACAAACTTATTTAGTAGTCTGATATTTTAAGCAAAGCATTCCAACACTTCCTTTTCCGGGTACATTTGGGCTTAAGGGGAAAAAAGAAAAATTAACAAATAAACAAGTAAATAGGCAACTTGGCTCCAATAAAATTATGATTGCTAATCTCAAAAAGCCTACAATGTTGTTAGGTAATCTTAACCTTTAGGTAATTTAGTTAACATTTTCCTTTTCTCTCATATGATATTTTTACCTCTCACACCTCCTTATTCAACTCTCCAACCACATTCTCCCTCTGATTCTCACAAATTCTTACTGACCTCTATGCTCTCTCTCTATCACCTCCAGATCCTTATAGAGTAACAAGGACATATAAGACAGGCCCAGGTTTTCCATTAGAAGCAACATCTTATAAAACTTTGCTTCACTGAAAGTGAATGCTTACTTGAAATGGCTGGTTTTGAACTTTGTATCTCTCCAACAAAGATCAGCTCATCATCATCTTCATCCTGAATTCCTTCTACTTTCTTCTGCCATGGTTCCAGCTCTTCTTCTTCACATTCCATGAACAGTTCTGCCATTTTGGGATTATCTAATTTTCAAAAAGAGAGAATCAAATTTTATTTTTTTAAATACTTTTTTTTGCAATACATAGTATGATAGTTAAGATGTACTTTAATATCCTGATAGCAATTACTGAACTGATATTTGTCAGTAAATGGTAACAGAAGTATGAAACTTGGAACTCAACCTCTAATATCTAAACTAGTAAAATTAATCTAGCTAGATAGATAATGGATGACAGTAGTTATTTACAGCAGCTAATAAATTTTAGGAACAATCAAATCCAATCAAAGTGAGTTTGGTTTTTTTTAAAATTATTTTTACTTACTTATTTATTTATTTATTTTTGCCTGTGTTGAGTCCTTGTTTCTGTGCGAGGGCTCTCTCCAGTTGTGGCGAGCGGGGGCCACTCTTCATCGCGGTGTGCGGGCCTCTCACCGTCGCGGCCTCTCTTGTTGCGGAGCACAGGCTCCAGACGCGCAGGCTCAGTAGTTGTGGCTCACGGGCCCAGTTGCTCCACGGCATGTGGGATCCCCCCAGACCAGGGCTCGAACCCGTGTCCCCCGCATTAGCAGGCAGACTCCCAACCACTGCGCCACCAGGGAAGCCCGAGTTTCAGTTTTATGACTAGAATATGATTATATCCATGAAAAGGACTGTACCTATTATCTGAAAACCCCCCCACAAACTTCTGTATTAACAAAAGGGAGACAAACTGAGAATAAGAAGCAACAGGTGGGAGATATGCTAGAAAAACTGAACCAGATTCAGGGATACCAGGCACAGGACAAGGCAGGGATGAGATGCTGGAACGAAAATAGGATACTTAAGTGAGGCTTATTCCATCCCAGAGCAGATTACGCATTTCTCACCTGAAGAAACTAAGTAAAGAACATACTGTGGATACCACCAGCCTACAAGTGCTGACCAATCACACAGAACTACCAGGAAGCATTTTAGTGCCTCATTCTTAAATATGGATAGACACCCAATAAGCCCCAGAAATATGACTAAAATCTCCAATGTGAAAGACCAAAGTAATAAAACGGACCAAAAGATATTAAAGAAAACACAGATAATACAGAGGACAAGAGAAAACATTAGAGACTGTAATTAGCATTTTTAAAGAGATAAGACAGGAACGTTATAAAAAGTAATATTCACAAAGCAAAAAGATTAAAAATAAAATAGCCAAAATTCAGTAAAGAAAAATAAAATGCCAAAGTTGAGTAAACAGCCCATAAGTGGAACTAAAAGTCAAAAAGTATACATATACTAAATAAAGACAAGTTTGTTATAAAATCAATTTCAAAGGTACAACTCACGTAATAAAGGCCCAGAAAAGAACAGAGAAAAAAATGGATATAATCAAAGGAAAAATACAAGAAAAATTCCCAGTTCTAAAGGACATAAATCTCCAGATTGAAAGGGCCCACCAGCACCAAGCACAATGATCAAGAAAACAACCTACAGTAGATGGACAAATCATGAAATTTCAGAATGCTGGAAATAAAGAGAATATCCTAAAATCTGAGAGAGAGAGAGAGAGAGGGAGAGAAGAAAGTTGGAATAATGATTTCAAAAGTCTTAGTAAAAATAATTTTCAATTTAGAATTCTATACCCAGCCAAGATTTTCGTCAAGCATGAAGTTACATATTCTTTCATCAAGAATAAAGACCAGTGGGACTTCCCTGGGGGTGCAGTGGTTAAGAATCCGCCTGCCAATGCAGGGGACACAGGCTCGAGCCCTGGTCCGAGAAGATCCCACATGCCACGGAGCAAATAAGCCCGTGCGCCACAACTACTGAGACTGCGTGCCACAACTACTGAAGCCAGTGCGTCTAGAGCCCGTGCTCCGCAACAAGAGAAGCCACCACAGTGAGAAGCCAGCGCACTGCCAACGAAGCGTAGCCCCCGCTCTCCATAACTAGAGAAAGCCCATGCGCAGCAACAAAGACCCAACACAGCCAAAAATAAATAATGAATAAAATAAATAAATAAATAAAAACATAATCTTTAAAAAAAAAAGACCAGCAACATCACACAAAATTTACCTCCCATTCACCCTTTCTTTCTTAGGACCCCATCAAAATATGAGACTTAAGGAGGAAGACACAGAACGCAGAAAACATGACATTCACACAATACAAAGACAAAGGGAAGTCCCAGGACAATAGCTGTTCAACAGGTCTAGAGAGCAACCAGCCAGAGTAGAGACGACCATTACTCCCAGGAGAAATGTCTCTAGGAGACCACACACACACACACACACACACACACACACAGATTAACAATCAAATTGTTAGATTACCTGACAAGTTTTACCATATAGAAAATCAACTTAAGAGGCTACAGAAGGGTGTGAGAAGACTTGGCTATAAATTTTAATAAAATTTAGCAAATTTTAAAAACCAAAAAATTTAAACTGCTGGATATATAAAAAAAAAAGAAAAAGGAAATGTATCCATAATATATTATTACCATCGTACCAATACTATGCTCATCAGCAAACAATATTTGTTATAGTCATCACAATAAAAACATCAAATATGATTTAACCAAAAATTGAGATATAACTACATTGGGAGGTGCTTGAGGGGGGTGGTTAAGTGTATGAAAACTAAAATCCTCCTATTCCTTAATGGAAAAATCATTAGATAATGGCAAAAACTGATGATTCAAGAGACAGCAGTACATATTTCAAAAATTTAGAAATATGAAACTAATTATTAGAAAAACAGCTAAACTATTCAAAGTGGATGCCTTGAAAAAACAGGGAGTACGTAGGCCCAAAACACACGCACACCTCTCTCTTGCTTGCTTCTCTCACTTTTCAAGAATCTGTGGGTATGCAACGTATAAACTTCTGATTGTCTTTTTTAAACTATGTATTATTTTTAAAAATGCACCCAAATTAAAATAATAGCAATGAAGATGGATATAAGTGGCACTAGATATATGGAGTGAGATGTGGATGGGGTAACAACTTTAAAAAAATAAAAACAAAACAAAATAATAACTCTAGAGTTCTGGCTTAGACAATAATATCCTTTTTTTATTAGACAATGATACCTAAAATTTATCTTTTAAATTAAATAATTTCTAAAGGTAATTTTACTAGATTAAAACAATGTCATTTCTACTTTTGACTCAAAATTAAAAGGTACTATGTGAATATAATGATTTGGGGATGGCATACAAAAGAAACAGTTTAATAAATTGGTGCTATTTTCTAACAAATTTTTAAAATGTAGTTTCCCCTTCTATACAAATAATTTCTTAGCATAGTGTTGTTTAATGCTTAGTAGTTCACCTAACATAAAACAAAATAAAAAAATCTTCCACCCTCCCAAATGTAACCAATTTTAAGAACTGATCTCTTTTCTAAACCTTACTTAAAAAAATATATACAGCATGCTCTAAGTGAAATAATTAAGAGTGTAATTCATAGTTTAGCATTTGCATATTGTGTCCCTCAGAGCCCTCCTTTGTACTGTTTTTTCCATCTAAAATACCCTTCCTCCTTACCTTATACTGTCCATATTATTCAAGTATAGTAGAAAGAGCATGGACTTGACATCAAATTGAATAGTTCAAATCTTCATTGCACCATTTCTAATGTAACTCTGGAGAAATTACTTGAATCTGTTTCCTCATCTAAAATATGGGTGTAATATCTACCTAATAGAAGTGGTAATGTAGATTTAGGGAAAAGCTGTATGAAGTATCTAACTTCAAGCAATACTCAACAAAATATTAATTCCCTACTCCTTCCCAACTCTTGGTTTAATTGTAACTCCTCGATAAACTATTAGACCCTGTTTTTCTTCCACCTTTTACTACACTGACAGCCTATGCCAGGCAATTCAGAATACACTATATATAATCTCAAACTGCTATTTCTTAACGTGTCTTAACTGTACACGTGTAACTCCAAAGTAAGCTCCTTGAGAGTAAAGAACATATTTTCTTCTTCCTTTACATTTCCTTTTACACACAGTAGTCTACTAGATATGCAGTATGCACTTAACATATGGTAATCTAAGGGCTAAGGAACTAGGCAAAGTCAGGCAATGCCAAATTTAAAAAAATGAGAGACCCATGTATACTGATAATAAAGAAATTTATATCTACGTTAATACCATGGTCTTAATGCCATGTTGATACATAGGTCTTCCTCATTCTTTTTAACTGGGTACCGACACTGTCAATATATTCAAGATAGATGGTTGAGTAAAAAATTTTAAGGGCACATAACAGCATATATAGTATGATCTTATTTAGAAATAATTTATTTTTTTGTCTATGCATAGAAAAAAGTTTGTGATTATGTATACCAAACCGATAATAGTAGTTATCTCTGGAAATGAGGAAGAAACACTTCATTTCTACTTTACTGACATTTTTATTGTATGTAGTTCTTTTTTACTATGGTATTACTTTAAAAAATTTAAGTGTTCTTGTGTGTTTTTTTTAACGTGCCCACCTCTGTCTCTCTCACCTTTTCTCATGAAGCAAGGTTATCAGTACAAGACCCAAGTACACTAGTATCACTTGCAGCAGCAATACTTACTTTTTGGTTGAAAAGGGTTGTTGTTGTCCATCAAGCTGCAGAGTCACCTAAGCATTAACACATGACATCAATCAATTTTATGAGTCACTTTAAGTAACACCAAATATACTGAAACATGATACTTGGGATTCAGAAATCTTTGGGTCTAATTTCAATCTCCAGAAACTCACCATGTGACTCCAGACAAGGTAGCAAGTTAGGTCTTAGTTTTCTGCCCTATAAAATAAAGATACTTACTATTAGGGTGGATTTGTTAAATTAAATGTACACACATTAAATATTTTTCTCTACAAAAAGTTTACCGGTTGAGTTTGATATACACATGCTACTCACTTTCCATAACTGGTTCATTCCTGAATGAATGCAAATTTTGTAAATAAAATGCTGAATGTAATAAGCATTTATTATTTGAAGAAATCTGAAATTATTAAATTACAAATAGTTTTTGAAAGACACCCTTCTGTAAATGAGTAATCACCCTGTAATACATGCTTTAGTAAATCTGAATTTTGAAATGCTAAGTT
This sequence comes from Balaenoptera ricei, assembly GCF_028023285.1. NCBI lineage: Eukaryota > Metazoa > Chordata > Mammalia > Artiodactyla > Balaenopteridae > Balaenoptera > Balaenoptera ricei. Next base: position 115,832,180 of record NC_082660.1, read on the forward strand.
AACATTAATCTTTAACTGTTGTTCCTTACATTTCAGAAATAAATTAATATTATAAAAAAACACATTCAAAGAAATTTTTAGGTTTTTTTTGTTTATCAACGCTAACTGAAAGGAACAGAAAATTAGTTGGATACATTTTATCATAGATTAACTCATTAAAAATAATTACTCATTGCCTTCTGTACTCAATGTAATGTGCTCAGTTCTAGGGAAAAAATTAAGATGAATAAATCATAGTCCTTGCCATCAGAAGTTTACAATCTAATGTCTATGTTTCTTTGGGCTTTTTAAAAAGCTGTTATATTAAACATTTTCAAAAAAGCATTTAAATTGCTTTCTTTAAAACAGGAATTTCTGTTCTGAATTCTCATGCACATACATTTTTTTTTACATACAAGATAAACATGCTTAAAAAACTATTTCAGCTATTTAAAAAAGTTAAAACTTAAACATCAATAATCTAAAGTATTAAGATAAATAGAGTTAACTGAGTTTCCACATTTGTCTTTATCCTCAGAGTAGCAAAAGCAAGCTTTCTTGCTTTTTCCAATTCCAAATCATTTAGACTGAAATAGATCAAAGGAAAAAAATGACTTTAACTCCAGAAGAAGTTACTGGTATAAATGTTTGAATTACTATTACAAGAATCTCTAGTGAATTCTGTACTTAAGTAAATTCCCCTATTTCTGAGGTTTGGCTATTGAAACCTCTGAACTCAATTATTTGAATAGTTATTGCTTGTCCCTAAATGAGAATTAAGGTAATGCATATGTCAAGTAGATAAATACATGACAATTCTTGCTCAGCATTAAGGACCTACTGCTACGAAGAATACAGAACATTTTTTAAGAGTCACAACTGTACAGCATTTGAGACTCATATAGAATCCTTTTATTAAATGATCATATACAATATCTATTGGTACAAATACCCTAAATTGGTACTAAATGTTCAAGTAGTCTATATAAACAAGTCATATCCACTGCCCATGACTACAGCGGTACCTTTTGAGGCTGATAGCAGCCACCAAGGAGCCTCAATTGGTACATTCATAAACACTCTCAGATGCCATTAGAACCACAACTTCAGTCTAAAGCTGTGCTATCCAATAAGGTAGCTGAGGCCCCCCAAAACTAACAGTTCTGGTGGCAAGGCAAGGAATTCCATGGGACATTAAATCATCTGTTAGAGAAATGGAATATCTAGCAAAATATGCAAGAAGTATCTTAGAATCCCTGTAAGAGCAACTCCAGAGGGTCTCTAGGTTCTGCAACTCAGAGCTGGCACCAAAATGAGCGGAAAAGAACTCTCCACCTCAGCTATTGACAAGTAACTAATTCCAAGTAACTGACTAATGAAAGACCTCTTCCAGCACAACCCGATCAGTTTTTGGAGACTGCGTGTATAAATAATTATAATTTACATATATATATTTTGTTTCAGCTTTTATACATCTAAAATTCAACTATCTTTTAAGAGTTAATTCTACAAAAATTTTTAAAAAAACATTAGAGGATTAAAATAGTTACAATAGTAAATTGTATGTTATATGTATTTTACCACAAAACAAAATATTTTAAAAAGTAATAGATACAATAAATATAACCATCCCACTAGGATGGTTATAACCAAAAAGACAGACAATAACAAGTGTTGGCAAGGATATGGAGAAACTGGAACCCTCATACACTGCTGGTAGGAGTATAAAATGGTGCAGACACTGTGGAAAACACTTTGGCAATTCCTCACAAACTTAAAGTTACCATATAACCCAGCAATTCCACTCCTAGCAAGAGAGAATTGAACACATATGTCTACACAAAAACTTGTAGATGAAAGTTCATAGCAGTATTATTGATAACAGCAAAAAGTAAACAACCCAAATGTCTGATTAATGGAGAAACAAAATGTGATATATCTATACAATGGAATAATATTGTCATAGAAAGGAATGAAGTACTGATATATACTACAAAATGGATGGATGGACCTTGAGAACATTATACTAAATGAAAGAAACCAGTCAAAAAGACCACATACTGTATGATTTCATTTATATGAAATGTCCAGAAACGGCAAATCCATAAAGGCAGAAAGTAGAGTAGTGGCTGCTTAGGGCTGGGAGGGTTGCGGGAAAATAAGGAGGGACTTCTAATGGGTATGGGGTTTCTTTACCGGGTGACTAAAATGGTTTTTTTTGGTTTTTAAAAAAATTTTTATTTATTTATTTATTTATGGCTGCACGCGGGCTTTCTCTAGTTGCGGTGAGCGGGGGCTACTCTTTGTTGTGGTGTGCAGGCTTCTCACTGCGGTGGCTTCTCTTGCTGCAGAGCTCGGGCTCTAGGCGCTTGGGCTTCAGTAGTTGTGGCTCATGGGCTCTAGAGCACAGTCTCAGTAGCTGTGGTGCACGGGCTTAGCTGCTCCGCGGCATGTGGGATCTTCCCGGACAAGGGCTTGAACCCGTGTCCCCTGCATTGGCAGGCAGATTCTTAACCACTGCACCACCAGGGAAGTCCGAAAATGTTTTAAAATTGATTGTGGTGATGGTTGCACAACACTGTGAATGTACTAAAATCATTGAATTGTACATTGAATGGGTGAATTGTATGTTATGTGAATTATAGCTCAATAAAGCTGTTAAGCATATAATAAGCTGGTAGGATATAAGCCTGGTGGTGATGGAAGTCCCTATGTGGAGAAAGACTACCTAAGAAAGACGCCAACAAAGAGAATAGCAAAACCATAAGATTATGGAGTAGAGAAAAAGAGGGTAGGACAGGGAGACATTCAGGTTCTTTTGCTACCATTTAAACACCTAAGCCATGCTCGGAGGCAAAGTAGCTACTAGAACTTTTCAGTTAAGAGAGGGAATAATTGTTCATTTCTGGTCAAACTACTTTGAGTTAAGTTTCTGGTATTTACATTCAAGATTAATAATACACTTTCCAACAAATTACCCCAACATTTTTGAAACTAACAGACCTCTGGGAAAATACTTATATTCCAGATGGTACAATAAAGCTCTAAAACAATACATTGTTTTGCTATCTAAAAAATGAACATAAGCATTCTCCAAGGATCATCTGAATGACTACCTTATAACTAAGCTCAGTCACATAATTTCAGTACTCACATTTTTAAAAACTGAGATATAACTGACATACATTATATTAGTTTCAGGTGTACAGCACAATGATTTGATATATGTGCATACTGCAAAATGATCACCACAGTAAGTCTAGTTAACGTCCATCACCACATATAGTTACAATTTTTTTTCTTGTGATGAGAACTTTTAAGATCTACTCTCTTAGCAACTTTCAAATATACAATAGTCTTATTAACTGTAGTCACCACACTATATTACATCCCCAGGACTTATTTTATAACTGGAAGTTTGTACCTTTTGACCACCTTCACCCAATTTTGTCCCCCCTCTCCCCCAACCACCAATCTGTTCTCTGTATCTATGAGGTGTGTGTGTGTGTTTTTAAAGATTCCACATACCAGTGAGATTATATGTTATTTGTCTTTCTTTGTCTGACTTAGCATAATGCCCTAAAGGTCCATCCATGTTGTCGCAAATGGCAGGATTTCCTTCTTTTTTATGGCTGAATAGTATTCCACATTTTCTTTATTTGTTCATCCAAAGATGGACACTTAGGTTTTCCCATGTCTTGGCTATTACAATAATATTATAACATTATATTACAATAATGCTGCAATGAACGTGGGGGTGCAGATATCTTTTTGAGTTAGTGTTTTTGTTTCCTCTGGATAAATACTCAGAAGAGGAACTGTTGCATCATACCACTACTCATGTTTTTGTCTGTATTTACTACTGCATTGTCATCAAGTACTATCACTTTTACTGCTGCTGGCTAATAATAAAAGAACAGAGGGAGGGAATATCTAAATGATGCATTTGTACTAAATGCAAGGAAAATGACAGTATTTATGGTTAGCCAGAGAAATGAAGGTATTGATAAAGTTTAAACAGAAAAATCTTGCTACTGTTTAGATAGATATGAATCATGGATATGAAAAACTCAAAAAAAGTAGTCAGTGACTTTGTTTCACCAAAATACATTATTCAATGTATTAAAGTTGATATGAATGGCATTGATTTTGCAGTTTTGATTATTTTGTTTTATGACTGTACAAGAACTCTAAGAATATTTAAACATTTTAAGTAAGAGGGTGTCTGTGAAAATGTTTTCCTTATAATAGGAATTAATTGGTACCGTACTCAAATCCAAGAAACACTGGATTATACCTTGGTTTCTTAGACAATTTCACTGGCACCTAAACAATTCAAACTCTCAAACCAGGTTTTGGGAACAAATCACATATAATTTAGAAGAAAAATATAGACTCATCATCTTTTCTTTGTCCAAGAAGTTTTTATATTGTGGAAATTTTTTATTTTTTTGAAAGCCTGAACACATGAAGTCCAGGTACATTTTGAGCAGATCTTTAATAACTCTATTTCCCCCCTAATATAAGTTTTCAACTTTTGTCTGTTGACTTTCATACTTCATCTATATGTAGAAAATAGCTAGTTGACGCTAAGATTTAAAATTCATCAGCATAATACTTTGCAAAGATTGTCTATATTTTAAAACATTTTAAAATTAGCTCTTGGGATGGACCACCCCTCTAATAAAATTTACTTTCTGCAAAGTAATTTTTAGATCATATTCAGGGTAAAGATTTTATCTATAAGATGTTTTTATTGTAATTGATATGTAAAAGGTATAACCTGGAGAAAAGACAAATGCATAATTGGCCTTTCAAAGACAAACTATATAATAAATGTTTTAGTAAGTTTCATAAGATATTCTTTAAAAAAAATTATTTATTTATTTGGTTGCACCGTCTCTTAGTGGCGGCAGGTGGGCTCTTTAGTTGCGGCACGTGAACTCTTAGTTGCGGCATGCATGTGAGATCTAGCTCCCTGACCAGGGGTCGAACCAGGCCCCCTGCATTGGGAGCACGGAGTCTTATCCACTGTGCCACCAGGGAAGTCCCCTTCATAAGATATTCTATAATCCCTAATTCCTAAAGTAACTTCAGGAAGTATATATTCTTAATTAATTCACATTTTATAGGAGTAAAACTGATCCACTGGGAAAATATCAAGTAAAAACATGGAGCACAATTATGGGAATACTGGACATAGGGGCTGAATAACTGAGTGGGAATTTGAAGTCTACCACTTTCTGGTTGCCAAACGTATAGGACATTTAACTGGCCTCTTTGAACTTAGTTTTTCTATCTGTAAAATGAAAACAGTAATACCTTCCTTGCAGCACTACTGGAAGGTTAAATGAAGCACATGAAAAATTACTGCACAATACTTTGCATTATTTTGCTCAACTTTTCCTTCTTTACTGAAAATCATACAAGTTGATGAATATAAGCACTAAAAAGAAACAAAATTCTAGTTCATGTATAGAACTGTTAAAATACTGTCACAAATAAAGAACACCAGATCAGTAGTTCTCAAACTTTTTTGGGCTCAGGTCCACTCTTCATTCTTACAACTTACTGAGGACCCCAATGAGTCTCCTGTTTATGTGGATTATATCTATTGATACTTACCATATTAGAAATTGAAACTGAGAAAAAATTTAATATATATTAATTTATTTAAAGTAATAATAAGCCCATTACATGTCCATATAAATATTTTTAATTAAAATAACCAATTTCAAAAACAAAAAATTTAAGGAGAAGAATGACAATGATTTACATTTTTGCAAATGTCTTTAATATCTGTCTTAATAAAAGACAACTGGATTCCTTTATCAGCTTCTGCAATGTATTTTTTTGTTCTTCTAAGTATATACAAAGAAGTACACCATGTCTAAACACATTAAATATCTAATAAAACTGGTTTCACTATTTCTTTATTCTTATGTAAATTATTTCTAAAATGACTTAAAATATAAAAGATGAAATAAAAATTGTCTATTGGACCCAGATGGTACATAGGGATGACTACTTTTCCTGATATACTGAGTATTATTAAAAACACTCCTTAAGGGCTTCCCTGGTGGCGCAGTGGTTGAGAATCTGCCTGCTAATGCAGGGGACACAGGTTCGAGCCCTGGTCTGGGAAGAGCCCACATGCCGTGGAGCAATTAGGCCCGTGCGCCACAACTACTGAGCCTGCGCGTCTGGAGTCTGTGCTCCGCAACAAGAGAGGCCGCAATAGTGAGAGGCCTGCGCACCGTGATGAGGAGTGGCCCCCACTTGCCACAACTAGAGAAAGCCCTCGCACAGAAACGAAGACCCAACACAGCCATAAATAAATAAATAAATAAATAAAAAATTTAAAAAAAAACCAAAACACTCCTTAAAAGAAAACTGCTTTGCAATGAATGAATTTAAAAAGTCTAGACACATGTTTGATACAAATTACTGAGTAAAACAAGTCTTCTGGGGTCATTATTTAAAACAACCTGACTGAAAATCATATATATTTTAAGTCCTTCTCTGAAGCAAGAAGAAAAAATATTCAGGGCTACGTATTTAATTAGTCAATATGTCAAATATTTCTGATCTTTGAAAAGTCACTTTTGAAATAAAACACATTTTCAATATAAATTTCCAATATCCTATCTGTCACTAAAACTATGGATTACTTTCTATTCACAAAAATTGCTGTTCATTTAGGTATTGCCCCTGTCCAATTGGTATAACAAGAACAACAGAAAAATTTGGGTATGGTTCTAAACGTCCTCTTGAATAAAGAAAACAAATTGGATAGAAGAGGAGGTACAGAATTATATATCCTTTCCCCTTACTCTCCTCTTCCACTAAGAAAGCTGATGCTGAGAAGTAAAACCCTGGGCTGAAAAAATCAGATTGGACTAGAAAACTTAACTGGGGAAAAGGGGTTGAAGAGAAGAAGCTGAAATTTGGACCCCTTCAACGTAGAACTTTTTTCAACTTTTCAACATGCTTGGAAATAATAACAATATTATTTAAATACTAAAAAAGTTGAAAAGATATGAAATCTTTTAAAAATATTTTACTGAAGTATAGTTGATTTACAATGTTGTGTTGATATGAAGTCTTAAATATTTTAAGTATAAAGGAAAAGAGAATTGAAAAGTGTTACTTATATATTTTAGGTGAGTCTCCACGCTTATTCTCCTTGACCAACTCACTCTCATAAAAAATGAATCATAATATAGTGAACTGAGCATTGGGTGAGGAGTCAGAAGACCTAGGTTCGAGAATTGGTTCTATCACTCCTAGCCACATGACCTCGGTAAAGTCTCCTCCTTGAGGCTGTTTCCTCACCTAAACAGTTCTTTCAACACCCCACAGCCCACCTCAAAAGAGGTGATAGCCATGAAATATACAAATGCAAGATACAACTGCAGTGGGACTTGTACAAATGTTAAAACATCAAGGGCACACAGCCTTAATTTTATAAGCAACTCAGTGTCTTCATAGGCTTAGTAAAGTTTCTGCTTAAGGAGACAGTTTGAGTTTTCACTGTAACCCCCCCAAAGCAAGACACATCACAAATGCTAAGACCAGACTTCTGTAGTTAAAACTCTACTTGTTTGTTTTAATTTTATGTTTAATGGCACTAAAAGACATTAAAAATCACAGTTCAAACCTGAAAATAATAAAAGCAAAATATAAGTTCACAGATTAAAAAATCTTTGCAAACAAAGAGAATTCCTTGGATGTAGACCCCCTGTGCTTGTAGAAGCTGGTTCACTTGACATTTTCTCCTCTGATTTCTCCTTTTTAAAAAAAGCATTAAAACTTGACATAAGTTAAGAGGAACTCCCTCCGTGTCTAGAGAAGGATAAAACCTCAGAATGAGATAATTTTTTCCGTCTCAAAGTAAAACCTGCAAAGATCACTGTTAAAAAACTGTGTCTCTAACTCCACGTTTCTCCTCAGGGCTCTTCTCCTCTAGACAATAACGGAATGGAGCACGATTTCTATGACGGAGGAGCGAAGTCCCTGTGGCAAGAACAAGGGTGTGAGCACTGAATGACCAGTAACCTGGGTGTGTGTGGGGGGGGGGGGGGTGGAATCAGGACAGAAAGGAGGGGCCCAAGAGGCCCTGAGGCCAGAAAGTTCGGAACCCTCTCTGGTCTCTATTCCCATGACTGAAGAGCCGTGGGGATGGGCGGGTCTCGCCAAACATCGGCATCATATATACAAAAGACCAAAGGGAGTTGCCTCCAGAAAGAAAAGCCAAAACCAGGCTGGGACCAACCGACACATAGGCCCCGGAAGGTGAGGAGGCAGCAGTGGCAACCCGGGCGGCCCCGGCCCTCAGGCCGCCAAACGCCAAACGCTGCCACCAACCAACTACCTTTCCGAGATGCCTCCCCCCGCCCGGCTGGTGCAAGATGGTGGCCCACCCGCCACCGCGCCGCCAAGTCCGTCCCCTCCCCCGCGCCCTGGGCCATCCTGGCGACGCACGCCAGCATCCAGACCCTCGACCTGTAGTCCTCACGGCCGGGCCACCTCAGCTGCCCTCAGAGTACGGTGGCCATAGCCTCGCGGGAGAGCCCCTGCCTGCTTCCGCGCGGCGCAGGCGGGGGCGGGGGGCACTTACCGGGAGCGGAGCAGGTCGGCCTGACTGGAACTCGGAGGAGGAGAAAGAGGAGGAGGAAAGGGAGGAGCGTGAAAACACTAGGCGGCGGCCACAGCCACAGCCTGGGGCGACTCTCAGCACGGAATGAGTGCCTCAGAAGAGGGCAGAAATATATAGCTACGCGCGCTGATTCATGGGTAGACGCCAGCTTCTCCCCCGCCCCCCAAACATCCGGGTTTCTTTTCTAACTGACCAGGGAGGGCGGGCGCCGACATGTGCGCGGCCTTACACATTCTCGAAGGCAGCGGTGCTCTGCCTGCGGGTGGTGGGCTGTGGGCCACATTCCGCGGGTCAGGGCGAGGGTCTGGGCTGATGCCTATCTCCTCGGCCAGACCACTGTCTAGCCCGTGTTGCAATCCCGAAATCAGGGCTACACATGAAATGTGAGCACATGGAAACGTGAATTCTGGGTCCTCCCAGTGTTTAAAGGCTAGAAGCACCAATTAAAAAAAAAAATACTGTACGCAAGAGGTGAAGACATAAATCAGATGAGTAAAAGGAATAAAATCAGGTTATTTTAAATAATTGGTTAATTTTACTAAATGTGTTTTTAAAAATATGATTTTGGTTGCATCTCTGTTATTCCTAACCCGGTCATATAGTCGTCTATAATAGTTATTAAAATGTTAAGAAAAAAATACATTTACAAGAAAAACACTTGCAAGATACTGCTTGCACAAACATATTCTAAACCATGTGTAATAAACAGTATAGAAAATTTTCTCTCCCAACTTTCCTCACAAGGTCTATGGCACTAGTGTTCCTCCTCTCAAGACTTAAAATCTTGCCTCAGTAGTTCCTTAACACACATGTAAGTTCAATCAGCCACTGAACTCTACCAATTCTTCTATTTGAGCTAGTTTCTTCTTTCTCACCTATACTGCTCTTTGCTACTGGCCCTGATAGACAGAGAATAATCAAAATAACAAACATGGAAAGTTTAAAGTTCAAAAATCTTAAAGTATTCATAGATTGCTCCCCACTTCTGGACAGGCTGATAAGAAAGCCCAGCTCCCTCTTCCATGTTGTCAGTAGCAAACTTAAAACTAGCAAATTTACAGTCCTGGCGCCTTCACCCTCGTGGGAAATTTCAAACTCGCAACTCTCCAGCCTGACTCCTCCTTTGGTACAGGTGGGAAGTTTAAAACTTGCAAACCAATAGCTAATGAGGGAGTGCTTTCCCCCAGTCCCCTGCCTAAAGACTATAAAGGCCCAACGCACTCCCTCTGCCTCTCTCTCAAGACAGTCCTAACCATTTTGGCCCCCCCTGCTTTCCGTGGGGGGGTCCCTTGAGTAATAAAATTTCTCTCAAATTCTGTGTATAGTGTCATGAGCCTGCACATCTGAACTAAAATCAGGAGGAGGGAGAGTCAATCTGCCTCAGAGGGAGGACCAGAAATTGTTTATAAAACAAACCAAAATTCCAATCCAATTTATTCTTTTTTCAGGAAAAATGTAACAGCCAAGAAGACTGGAAAACTCTGGTCAGCAAATTTTCTTTCAAAAGGAAATGTACGTGAGAAGCCAAATTATAATAAAAAGGACGCCTGGTGAGAATGGAATCAGCACAAGGGAAATTGTTTGGATGATTTTGACTACTCTATCCTTAAAACTCCTCCCCAAGCTTCTAGGAAACCACTCTTTTGGTTCTCTTGACTTAACTGTCCACGTGTTCTTTTTTTTTTCCAGGACCACCATTCACCAGGCTTTACTCCTGTATAGCCTTTTGTGGGCAATTTTTAATTGAGATAAGTTAACATAAAAATACACCATTTTAAAGTGTAAATACAGTGATTTCTAATATACTCACAATATTGTGTAACCATCTCCACTGTTTAATCAGAACATTTCCATCATCCCCCAAAAGAAACCCCATACTTGTTAATAGCCACTCCCAATTCCCTCCTACCCACACCCTGTGGCCTTTTTTAACCAGTGGAGGGAAATAGAATCAAGGGTATCCCACAAAAGATGCAACACTCACATGTTTTTCTACTTGAGTTTGGAATAACTTTTTATCATCTTTTTATCAATTTTGTGTCTCTACGGATCTGCCTGTTCTGGACATTGCACATAAACAGGATCACAGTATGCAGCTTTTTGTGTCTAGCTTCTTTCACTTACCATAATGTTTTTGAGGTAGGTTCATCTATGTAGTATAGCATGTATCAGTAGTTCATTCCATTTTTATGGCTGCATAATATTTTATTGTATAGATATACCAATTTTTGTTTATCCATTCTTCAGCTGATGGATATTTGGGTTACTTCCACTTTTTGGCTATTACAAATAATACAGCTGTGAACATTGGTGTACAAGACTTAAAAAAACAGCTTTATTGAGATATAGTTCTCTATTGAGATACAGACATATATTCAAATGAAGATAAAAAATTATTCCAAACTCAAGTAGAAAAACATGTGAGTGTTGCATCTTTTGTGGGATACCCTTGATTCCATTTCCCTCCACTGGTTAAAAAAAGGCCATTTCTAAGCAAAACGGTGACACTGTGAAACAAGTTTGTCTGCTACTCCTTTTCCTTCTTCCCTTTCCATGTTTCTTCCCCTACTGCCAACACACTCCAGTTCCCTGGAAATTCATGATGCCTTTGTGTGTTTATGATACCTACCTGAGCTTGCCTTCTCCAGAAAGTGTCTCATTCTATTTCTTTTTATTCTTATCTCGTGCCCTTATTTTTCTCTGAAACCTTACTTATCTCTAGCATAACCCTCAGAGACTTGCTCTTTGCTAGGTAGCTATTGTAACTGACTGACCTGGGCTAATGGACTGGTTTTGCTCCTAAAGAGTGGTTGCACACAGAAAAGTATGGCAAATTTTAACCCTTGAAAGTTGGCCATGGTAGGAAAATGACTAATCAGGGCTCATTGGTTCTAGGAGAACTGATTTACCAACACAACACTGATTAAATTCTGTGGTTTCAATGCCTGTGGCCCAGTGCTTAACTAAGAGGTGCCTCAGGAAGTGCCTCATCTTCTTTTTAACCAAAGGAGCAACTCCATGTTTATATTTTGAACTCCTACCTAATATTTATGTGAAGAAAAGTTTCCACTGATATAAAATAAATAATAAACATTTGAAAACTACTGTTCTAGGCCAACCAACTAATTTTGAAGATGAGTCAATAGAAAATTAGAACGGTTAAAAAGAGTTGTCCAATATCACACAAAGGACAAGAGAAAAATGGCAGGGCAAGTACTAGAACCTAGGTTTCCCTATTCCCAGTCTAATGCTCTTCCTATTTTTACTCAATGGTCCCACATTAAAACTTCCCTGTTTTGTTTCTCATCCCATGAAAAAAACAAAGATGTCAAGCAGTATATCTGATAGACTAACCAAAGTTCCCAGTAATGTATGCTGATTATGAGTGGGGCCTTCTAGAGGAAATGCCCTCTCAGAACATTTTAGTGAATGGAAGAAACTGAATGCAAGAAAGAAAGGAGAAGTAGCAGTAGAGGCACTGGGTATATAGTAATGATTACAATTGTAATAAAAAAATTATAAAAAATTATATAGCACTTAGTGTGTGCCAAGCACTGTTCTCAGTACTTTATAATATTAATTATTCAATACAACAATTCTATCGGGAAAGTACTCTTTTTATCATCCCCATTTACAGATGGCACAAAGATGGTAAGTACTTTGTTTGCAGTCGTACAACTAGAAAGTGATAAAGCCAGGATTTGAACCCAGGCATTCCTGCTCTAGCATCTGGAATCTAAGCCATTAGACTGACTTATCTCTTTAGATGTTCAATAAATATATGTTGAATGAATGAATGACTGAATAGATAGTAGATACTGGGATCAGAGATTCTGGGGGACATATCAAATAACGGGAATATCAAACAATGCGGCCTTCATGTAGAATAAGTGCAATAGAGTAAGTCGAATGAATCTTTTATTAAGAAAAAGTCACTCTTGTCATAAATTTTGGTGGGAAAAAACATGTTTAATCAACTAGGCCTCTAAGATTCTAGTTAAGCCTTTCTATGCCCTAGCTCATTTTATAAGGCTAGTATAGCCTTAATACCAAAACAGGAAAAATATATTATAAAAAAGAAAATCACAGATCAATATCCTTCAGAAATATAAAGGCAAAAATCCTTAACAAAACATTACCAAATAAAACAGTATATAAAAAGAGTCATACTTGAAGGCTAAGTAGGGTTTATTCCAGAATGCAAGGTTAATTTAACATCCAAAATCAACCAATGTAATTCACCATATTAACAGGGTAAAGGAGAAAATCTATACAGTCATTTCAATAAATGTAGAAGGAGCACGTGACAAAATCCAATGTCCATTCATAATTAAAATTTTCAGAAAATTAGAAATAGTAAAGCACTTCCTCAAATGAATAAAGGCCATCTATAAAACACCTATAGCTAGCATCATTATTAATGGTGAAGGACTGAATTGTTCTTTCTTAGGATGGGAACAAGGCAAGGATGCCACTATCATCACTTATATTCAACATGGTACTGGAGGTCCTAGCCACTGCAAAAAGAAAGAAAAATAAATGGAAGGCATTAAGATAAAAAAAATCCCTATTTGTAGATGATATGATTATTAATGTAGAAAATCCCAGAGAACCTAAAAAACAAATATTAGAACCAACGGGTGAATTTAGCAAGGTCACAGGATATAGGGTTAACAGAAAATCAACTGCATCCTTATATACCAACAGTAAATGATTGAAAAATGAAACTCAAGGGTTTCCTGGTGGCGCAGTGGTTGAGAATCTGCCTGCCAATGCAGGGTTCGGGCCCTGGTCTGGGAAGATCCCACATGCTGCGGAGCAACTCGGCCCGTGAGCCACTCGGCCCGTGAGCCACAATTACTGAGCCTGCGCGTCTGGAGCCTGTGCTCCGCAACAAGAGAGGCCGCGATAGTGAAAGGCCCGCGCACCGCGATGAAGAGTGGCCCCCGCTTGCCACAACTAGAGAAAGCCCTCGCACAGAAACGAAGACCCAACACAGCCATAAATAAATAAATAAATAAATAGAAAATTTAAAAAAAAACGTTTAAAAAAAAGAAACTCAAAAAACAAGTCTATTTACAATAGCACTAAAATATAAAATATTTATAAATAAATCTAATTAAATTCCTCTACGTGGAAATTACAGAGTTGAGAGAAATTAAAGAATACCTAATACAGAAATATAGCATGATTCAATATTGTTAATGTGATAATTCTCCCCAAATCTATAGGTATAACACAAACAAAACTCCAGCAAGCTTTTTTTTCTTTTAATGCTTAAAATACACCATTGAGAAAAAGAAGAGGCAAGCCAGATACTGGGAAAAAATATTCACAATACATACATCAAACAAAGGACTTATATCCAGAATATACACACAGACATACACACACTCAATAATAAGAAAACAAAACAATAATGGGCAAAAGATTTGAACATACACTTGACAAAAAGAAGACATATATATATATATATATATATATATATATATATATATATATAATGGCCAATAAGGTCATGAAAAAATACTTGATGTCACTAGTCATCAGGGAAAGGAAATTAAAAGCCACACAGATACCACCACATACCCATTAGAATAGATAAAAAGTTAAAAACTGACCATATTGGGACCTCCCTGGTGGTGCAGTGGATAAGACTCCGTGCTCCCAATGCAGGGGGCCCGGGTTCGATCCTTGGTCAGGGAACTAGATCCCATATGCATGCCACAACTAAGGAGCCCACCTGCCGCAATTAAGGAGCCCACGTGCTACAACTAAGGAGCCGGCAAGCCACAACCAAGGAGCCCTGGAGCTGCAACTAAGGAGCCTGCCTGTGACAACTAAGACCCGGCACAACCAAATAAATTAAAACAACAACAACAACAAAACTGACCATATCAAGTGTTAGCAAGGATGTGGAACAACTGGAAATCTTATACTCTGCTGGTGGGAATATAATATGGTACAAACACTTTGGAAAACAGTTTGACAGTTTCTGAAAATTTTAAACATAAACCTACCATATGACCTAGCAACTCCACTTCTAGCTATTCACCTATGAGAAGTGAAAACATATGTTCATATTAAGACTTGTACACAAATGTTCATAGCAGTTCTATTTGTAATAGCTAAAACTGGGAACAACCCAAATGTCTATCAACAGATGGATAAACAAATTGTGGTATACAATGGAAATTGGGGTATACCTATAAAATGGAATACAGCAATAAAAAGGAACAATTATTAACACAAGGAACAATATAGATGCATCTTAAAATCATCAAGCTTTGTGAAAGAAGCCATTAAAAAAGTGCATAGTGTGTGATTCCATTTGTTTAGAATCCTAGAAATGCAAAGTAATCTATAATGACAGAATGCACAGAATCGGTGAGTACTTGAGTTGGGGATGGAAGGAGAGATTCACAAGGTTGAGGCACGAGAAAACTTTTGGGAATGATGGAAATGTTTTATATTTTTCTTTTTTCCCCTTGAACTTATATTTCCATTCCACTTCTCTACAGAATTTTATCCTAATAAAATATATTTCTATTTTTGAAAGTCTTTAATTAAACATCCTCGAATACTTCTATGCAATAAAATCAGAGGCATATTCTTAATCTGATAAATTTTAGGGAAGAATTCAAAATGAAGCAGAGAATCTGGAAATTCTAGTTTAAAGATGATGGACTATAACATTCATTTGGCATTTACTACGTTAAATTACTACATAACTTATTATCTATATGCCTTATTTGACTAGATAATTAGTTCGTTGAAGGCAGGGATGCATCTCTGATCTTCTATAGCACAAGACCTGTATAGCATACAGTAGATGGCTCATTGATTTATTTTCTTATTCATCCATGCAACAAAGATTTCTTGAGCATTTGTATATAAGGTGCTTACCAGGCCTTGGGCATATAATGAAGGGTACATGCAGGGCTCAGTAAATTCCTCTTGATAACTGATTGATAACTAATTATTAGGTACATTTCAGAAAGGGTGTAATTCTCTTTTCTCCTGTAAGTACAGGTGCATCACAGGTCCTATTAACCCTGTTGTAAAATCAAGGACTCTAAGACACAGAGATTAAGTGACTCACTTAGGGTCATGCGCTTCGTTGTGAGTGAAGCAAAGATTAAGACCCTTACAGATTCTTTCCTGAAGCAAGGTGCTAGAGGAATTCATTCAGATTGACTGGGGTTCACATTTCATTTAAACGCTCTCATTTCACTTCTGCTATATCCACCTTCTCAGACTCATATTTCTGAATTGCTTTACTTCCACTTTAGACACTGTCAGGATAAATTAGACACCAAGGGTCCATGATATCCTCGGAAGCAGAACTGCTATATAACAAAGGAGTTTTGTATTTCTATATAGTGTAGCATTTTTTTGGAGATGTTTTTCCTAAGACCAAAAATGGAAATGATAACTTGGGTGAATTTTGAAGCATAAAAAAAGAAAATAAATTTTTACTTTACTACATATCCTCCAGCAAATGCAGCCAAAGGAGTGTAAGTAATAGTAAATATTTTATCGCCTGACAATGCATCTACAAATCGTTCTGCTGAATAATCTGATAGATTCCTGACGATGAGCAGAGAAAGGAGAATGACTCTGATGATACATAAACTTGGACCAGATATAGGCTCCATTTTTGCTGTTATCATCCATCCATGGCCTAGCCCACTCAGTTGACATGGCATATTGTTAATAAAGCATTAGTACCACAAGTACATTGCCCTACACTGTGTTTATCTTGTTGGAAACTAATTGTGTGAAACAATGGCCTCAGTGAAAACCGTAATATGTTATGAATTATATAAAGATCAAAATAATTTAGACTAATAATAGTAGTTGTTCGTGAAGGATAAAAACATGGGTTATACTGTGTAGAGTTTACAACTCAGCACTGCTCTTAGGTTTTGTTTCCATTCTAGTCCCTGTGAGAGAGCCATGAATTTCAAGCCGAGCCTTGTGGGAGAAACAAAGTTCCCAGACCAGAATGTGAGCTCCATGAAGGTGGGGAACCTGATTTATTTAGCAATATCTTCCTAGCACATTGTTCTTAGAACAGAGTTTACTATTTGTTGAATGAATAAATGCATAAATGGGAGTGTAAAAAGAAAAACAACTTTCAGTTTCAAGCTAAGTCATTCTCTGATTTCCTCCAGGATGAGACACAGAAAATTAGAGTGAACCCAATCTCCAAGGGACTGTGGCTGGTGGGGGTGCAAGGGAGCTGAGGATACCACGTGGCACTCCTACATCCCAGAGTGGGACAGAGAATCCTTGCGTACAGAATCTTGGTAGGAAACAATAAAACATGCTCTTGGCTCTTGCCTCCCTGTCCCCACTCCTGCCCCACCTCATAGAGTTTGAAAGAGTTCTTGCATCTTTAAATTCGGATTCCTCTGGCACAAAGAAAAGGGCTTCAGATCTCGCCTGATTCTCACTAATATAGTGCCAGGTGGAAAAGCCTACAGATGTGGTTCAGGGATCACTGTAAGGGGCTAGAAAAAGAGCAAGGTCAAGGATCAATCAGGTAGACTGATAGAGGGTCAGGTTTTGAAATGGATGGGAATTACCTCTCTGAGATAGTACAGAATCTGGGTGAAGATAGAACAATTCAGAGGTGATTAAAAGGGAGCAGATACAGAAACATTTTGCAGTAGAATGGAGTATGTACAAACATTTTGAAGTAGAGGAGAGGGAAGGTGAAGGAACTTGTTGGGGCCTAAGCCACAGACACCTTTCCTTACTTCTTTCTGGTAAAATTTCATGTTTGAGCCTACTCTGCCACATCTTCTGGGAAGGTGATTTTCCTCCTCAGCATGAAAGATGGATTATGAGTACTGTCATTACCTTGACAAGCAATGAGTTTAGCATGGGTGTATGACACAATTTTGCCCAGTGGAACCCAGGAGCAATTCTGCTATAGGGCTCCTGAAAGGGTTTTTCTTCCTTTGGAGAGAGAGAGAGAGAGGGAGAGAGAGAGGGGGAGAGAGAGAGGGGGAGAGAGAGAGGGGGAGAGAGAGAGGGGGAGAGAGAGAGAGAGAGAGAGAGAGAGAAAGAGAGAGAGAGAGAGAATGAATATGAATATCACAAGTATGGGAGGCAATATCCCTGGTCTTTGCTGGATGCCCCCATTTGCATCTGACATCAAGGAATGCTGAAGCCATGGTGTAGCCTTGCCAGGAAGTGCCAGGAAATATACCATCATGCTGAGGATGGCAGAGCAGGAAGAAGAAATCCACTTGGGTCTTCGATGACATACTTGAGCTACCCAATTAACCAATCTTGGAACCATCTTCCCCCAAACTTATTTTATGAGCTAATACATTTCTTTATTTTTAAAAAGTCACTTCTGGGGACTTCTCTGGTGGTTCAGTGGTTAAGAATCCACCTTCCAATGCAGGGGACGCGGGTTGGATCCCTGGTCGGGGAACTAAGGTCTCACATGCCGCGGGGCAACTAAGCCTGTGCACTCTGGAGCCTGTGTGCCACAACTAGAGAAAAGACCACTGTGCCACAAGGAGAAGATTCCGCACGCCACAACAAAGATCCCACGTGCCGCAACTAAGACCTGACAAGGCCAAATAAATAAATAAATATTTAAAAAAAGATTTATCAGAACACAGCCATTAAAAAAAAAGTCACTTCTAGTCAGGTATTCTGTTGCACTTGTACTGATGCCTTCCTTGATCCTTTGGAGTAAAGTAAGAAGTGAGAGCATGTGTGATAAATATGAGGTGTGGGATTTGAAAGTTTGAAACAGATATTTCAGCTTTCACCTTGGCCCCCCTTCTCTCACACCATCCCTACCCCACCTCCCACTGGACTCAGACTAGGGCCAGGAAACACAGGACTGGAGTCAGAGGATCTCTCTCTTCTGATGACATGGGCTTTGCTTTTGGCTCAAGCTTATTGTGTTTGGCTCCTTCTTCCTTCAGGACATGTTCTCTCCCAGGAGGCTCCTCAGTCACTGAGGTAATCGGACATATCTGAACCCCAAATCACAGCTTAGGCTCAAGTGGGGGACCTCAACTTCAGCACCATTTTGTGCATTATCTAGAATGCTCTGCTGACTTTGAGCATGAATAGAGTGAATGAAAACAGCCCAGACTCAGGGCTGGGAACTGGCACAGGCTTGAGAGAAGGTCAGAGTACGCAGGAAGGAGCGTGGCTCCACTAGGTTATAACGCCTATGAAGGCCACATACCACACAGCCCAGAATGCTGCATTTACAGAGTTAGTGCTCAACAGATGTGTACTGAATTTATCTGAAGTTGACTGGTTTCTAAACTGAAGGTCAAAAGGCTTCTTTCTACTGAATCTTCATTCAGAGTGCCTTTTACCTGCCACTCCCTTCCCTCCCAAAAAAGAAACCTTCAGTATTTTCACCTCAGATATCTGTTTATTTTATGACATTATTTGTGAAATAGGGAAGGATAAGAATAGTCTAACTTAATTTATGAGAAAGCAGCAAAGACACAAAGACTTGATCTAACTTGGCCAAGGTCCCAGAGGGTGTCTGTGGCCAAGCTGGGATCGCCCACTAAGTCCTCAGGCTCTCAAGCCATTGTACTGATGTCCCTGTACGTACTTTTTTTTACTTTATTGGAGTATAGTTGACTTACAATGTTGTGTTAGTTTCAGTTGTATAGCGAAGTGATTCAATTACAAATATACATATATTTTCCTTTTTTTTTCAGATTCTTTTCCCATATAGGTTACTACAGAATACTCAGTAGAATTCCCTGTGCTATCTACTAGGTCCTTGCTGGTTGTCTATTACATATATAGTAGTGTGTGTATGTTAATCCCAAGCTCCTAATTTATCCCTCCCACCCACATTTCCCCTTTGGTAACCAAAAGTCTGTTTCTGAAATCTGTGCAGACAAGCAGATTAAAATTTTATTGAGCTCTGCCCACCAGAGGAACACCCAGCTCTACCCACCACCAGTCCCTCCCATCAGGAAACTTCCACAAGCCTCTTAGATAGCCTCATACACCAAAGAGTAGACAGCAGAATCAAGAAGAACTAGAATCCTGCAGACTCCAGAAAAAAAGGCACATTCAAGGACCTAGAAGAACTAAAGAGCAAACAAACACTGAGGAACAACACAATAGATGAAATTAAAAATTCTCTACAAGGAATCAACAGCAGAATAACTGAGACAGAAGAACGGATAAGTGACCTGCAAGATAAAAGAGTGGAAATAACGACTGCAGAGCAAAATAAAGAAAAAAGAATGAAAAGAAATGAGGACAGTCACAGAGACCTCTGGGACATTAAACGCCCCAGCACTCGAATTACAGGGGTCCTAGAAGAGGAAGAGAGAAAGAAAGAGACTGAGAAAATATCTGAAGAGATTATAGTTGAAAACTTCTCTAATATGGGAAAGGAAATAGTTAATCAACTCCAGGAAGAGCTGAGAGTCCCATACAGGATAAATCCAAGAAGAAACACCCCAGACTCATATTAATGAAACTATCAAAAATTAAATACACAGAAAATATATTAAAAGCAGCAAGGGAAAAACAACAAATAACTCACAAGGGAATCCCCATAAGCTTAAAAGCTGATCTTTCAGCAGAAACTCTGCAAGCCAGAAGGGAGTGGCAGGACATATTTAAAGTGATGAAGGAGAAAAACCTACAACCAAGATTACTCTACCCGGCAAGCTACCACCTTTTAATTCATTGTTTGCAAGCCCCTCTCTAGAAGCAGGTATCTCTAACAGGTGAATGACGCACACTAGTTTACGCGTCACGCCCTAGGTGGGTCAACTGACTAGGCTTTTAAAAAATATTAAACAACAGAGAAAACAATTATAAGGTCATCATCACTCACTTATAAATACTATTTCTATAAAACATCTCAGTATTTAATTTATAATACAGAAGAGTAACAGAAACTATCTAAACTCTTTCCCTCCAAATAGTGGACTGGTTAAATAAGAACTCGTACATCCATAAGATGCAGCCATTAAAAATCATCTTTTCCAGGTCTTCTTGGAGATATAGCTGACTCTAGGATTGGAGCAGGAAATTACAATGTGATTCTGCAACATCCTGTCATATCAGAAGTTAAATATCAAAGTTCACTGGGTCATGCTAAAAAGGACTCAGGAAGCAGAAAAGTTACCTGGGCTGGACCGGGAGGCCGGGTGCGCCGCGGCGCGGGGAACGGGCTCGAGGGCGCGTCCTCTGCTCGCTGCGCGGAGGCTCGGGCGTGGAGAGGAAGCCGCAGACGCGGGCCGCTCGCCGAGCTCCCCGCCGCCTTTTGCAGGAGCCACGGGCGCTCCTCGGAGCACACGCCCAGAGATGGCACGTGGCCAGGCTCGGCCGCCGCGGGACTTCAGGACCCTTGCTCGCCTCCACGGAGGGAGCGCCGCGGGACTTCAGGACCGTCCCGCCGCGGCTGCCTTCTCTATCCTGGCGCAGAGGCGCGCTCCGAGTCCGCCCGTCCTCTGCTCGCTGCGCGGAGGCGCGGGCGTGGAGAGGAAGCCGCAGACGCGGGCCGCTCGCTGAGCTCCCCGCCCCCGTTTGCACGAGCCACGGGGCTCCGCTGAGCACACGCCCAGTAATAGCGCCCTGCCAGGCTCGGCCGCGGGGGAGGGGGCGCCACCTGACTCAGGACCCTCCTACCGCGGCTGCCTTCTCTAGCCAGGCGCAGAGGCGCGCTCCGAGTCCACGCCTCCAGACCGTGCCAATCGCTTGAGCCTTTAGATTTCCGCCTGGCTCTCTATCCCCCGCCCCTCCCAGACACACCGCCCCCCCGACCCCCTCGTCCCAGTGGGGGGAGGGTGTTCCTGACCTTCAGCCGCGCGGCTGACAGGGTCTCGGTGCTTGACAGGGTCTCGGTGCTTCCTCCAGGTGTCACGCCTGTGCCTGTGAGGTGGAAGAGCCGAGTTCAGGACGCTGGTCCACCAGAGACCTCCCGGCTCCACTCCACGTAATATCAAACGGTGAAAGCTCTCCCACAGATCTCCATCTCAACGCTAAGACACAGCTCCACTCACCGACCAGCAAGCTACCTTGCTGGACACCCTAGGCCAAACAACTAGCAAGACAGGAACACAACCCTACCCATTAGCAGAGAGGCTGCCTAAAATCATAATAAGGTCTCAGACACCCCAAAACACACCACCAGATACGGTCCTGCCCACCAGAAAGACAAGATCCAGCCTCATCCGGCAGAACACAGGCACTAGTCCCCTCCACCAGGTAGCCTACATAACCCACTGAAACAACCTTAGCCACTGGGTGCAGACACCAAAAACAATGGGAACTACGAACCTGCAGCCTGCAAAAAGGAGACCCCAAACACAGTTAGTTTAGCAAAATGAGAAGACAGAGAAACACACAGCAGATGAAGGAGCAAGGTAAAACCCACCAGACCAAACAAATGAAGAAAGAGGCAGTCTCCCTAAAAAAGAATTCAAAGTAATGACAGTAAAGATGATCCAAAATCTTGGAAATAGAATGGAGAAAATACAAGAAACGTTTAACAAGGACCTAGAAGAACTAAAGAGCAAACAAACACTGAGGAACAACACAATAGATGAAATTAAAAACTCTCTAGAAAGAATCAACAGCAGAATAACTGAGGCAGAAGAACGGATAAGTGACCTGCAAGATAAAAGAGGGGAAATAACGACTGCAGAGCAGAATAAAGAAAAGAGAATGAAAAGAATTGAGGACAGTCTCAGAGACCTCTGGGACAACATTAAACACTCCAACATTCGAATTATAGGGGGCCCAGAAGAGGAAGAGAAAAAGAAAGGCACTGAGAAAATACCTGAAGAGATTATAGTTGAAAACTTCTCTAATATGGGAAAGGAAATAGTTAATCAAGTCCAGGAAGCACAGAGAGTCCCATACAGGATAAATCTAAGGGGAAACACGCCAAGACACATACTAATCAAACTATCAAACATTAAATGTACAGAAAATATATTAAAGGCAGCAAGGGAAAAACAACAAATAACACACAAGGGAATCCCCATAAGCTTAAAAGCTGATCTTTCAGCAGAAACTCTGCAAGCCAGAAGGGAGTGGCAGGACATATTTAAAGTGATGAAGGAGAAAAACCTACAACCAAGATTACTCTACCCGGCAAGCTACCACCTTTTAATTCATTGTTTGCAAGCCCCTCTCTAGAAGCAGATATCTCTAACAGGCGAATGACGCACACTAGTTTATGCGTCACGCCCTAGGTGGGTCAACTGACTAGGCTTTTAAAAAATATTAAACAACAGAGAAAACAATTATAAGGTCATCATCACTCACTTATATATACCATTTCTATAAAACATCTCAGTATTTAATTTATAATAAGAAGAGTTACAGAAACGTTCTAAAGCTCTTTCCCTCCAAATAGTGGACTGGTTAAATAAGAACTCGTACATCCATAAGATGCAGCCATTAAAAATCATCTTTTCCAGGTTTTCTTAGGGATATAGCTGACTGTAGGATTGGAGCAGGAAATTACAATGTGATTCTGCAACATCCTGTCATATCAGAAGTTAAATATCAAAGTTCACTGGATCATGCTAAAAAGGACTCAGGAAGCAGAAAAGTTACCTGGGCTGGACCGGGAGGCCGGGTGCGCGGCGGCGCGGGGAACGGGCTCGAGGGCGCGTCCCTCTGCTCGATGCGCGGAGGCTCGGGCGTGGAGAGGAAGCCGCAGACGCGGGCTGCTCGCCGAGCTCCCCGCCGCCTTTTGCAGGAGCCACGGGCGCTCCTCGGAGCACACGCCCAGAGATGGCACGTGGCCAGGCTCGGCCGCCGCGGGACTTCAGGACCCTTGCTCGCCTCCACGGAGGGAGCGCCGCGGGACTTCAGGACCGTCCCGCCGCGGCTGCCTTCTCTATCCTGGCGCAGAGGCGCGCTCCGAGTCCGCCCGTCCTCTGCTCGCTGCGCGGAGGCGCGGGCGTGGAGAGGAAGCCGCAGACGCGGGCCGCTCGCTGAGCTCCCCGCCCCCGTTTGCACGAGCCACGGGGCTCCGCTGAGCACACGCCCAGTAATGGCGCCCTGCCAGGCTCGGCCGCGGGGGAGGGGGCGCCACCTGACTCAGGACCCTCCTACCGCGCCTGCCTTCTCTAGCCAGGCGCAGAGGCGCGCTCCGAGTCCACGCCTCCAGACCGTGCCAATCGCTTGAGCCTTTAGATTTCCACTGCGATTTCCGCCTGGCTCTCTATCCCCCGCCCCTCCCAGACACACCGCCCCCCGACCCCCTCGCCCCAGTGGGGGGAGGGTGTTCCTGACCTTCAGCCGCGCGGCTGACAGGGTCTCGGTGCTTGACAGGGTCTCGGTGCTTCCTCCAGGTGTCACGCCTGTGCCCGTGAGGTGGCAGAGCCGAGTTCAGGACGCTGGTCCACCAGAGACCTCCCGGCACTGATGTAAGGAATTAAAGATGATACAGATAGATGCAGAGATATACCGTGTTCTTGGATTGGAAGAATCAACATTGTGAAAATGACTATACTACCCAAAGCAATCTACAGATTCAAGGCAATCCCTATCAAACAACCACTGTGATTTTTTCACAGAACTAGACCAAAAAATTTCACAATTTGTATGGAAACACAAAAGACCCCGAATAGCCCAAGTAATCTTGAGAGAGAAAAACAGAGCTGGAGGAATTAGGCTCCCTGACTTCAGACTGTACTACAAAGCTACAGTAATGAAGACAATATGGTACTGGCACAAAAACAGAAATATAGGTCAATGGAACAGGATAGAAAGCCCAGAGATAAACCCACGCACACATGATCACCTTATCTTTGATAAAGGAGGCAAGCATATACAGTGGAGAAAAGACAGCCTCTTCAATAAGTTGTGCTGGGAAAACTGGACAGGTACATGTAATAGTATGAAATTAGAACACTCCCTGACACCATACACAAAAATAAACTCAAAATGGATTACAGACCTAAATGTAAGGCCAGACACTATCAAACTCTTAGAGGAAAACATAGGCAGAACACTCTATGACATAAATCACAGCAAGATCCTTTTTGACCCAGCTCCTAGAGGAATGGACATAAAAACACAAATAAACCAATGGGACCTAATGAAACTTAAAAGCTTTTGCACAGCAAAGGAAACCATAAACAAGGCCAAAAGACAACCCTCAGAATGGGAGAAAATATTTGCAAATGAAGCAACTGACAAAGGATTAACCTCCAAGTTTTACAAGCAGCTCATGCAGCTCAGCAACAAAAAAACAAACAACCCAATCCAAAAATGGGCAGAAGAGCTAAATAGACATTTCTCCAAAGAAGATATACAGATTGCCAACAGACACATGAAAGAATGCTCAACATCATTAATCATTAGAGAAATGCAAATCAGAACTACAATGAGATATCATCTCACACTGGTCAGAATGGCCATCATCAAAAAATCTAGAAACAATAAATGCTGGAGAGGGTGTGGAGAAAAGGGAACCCTCTTGCACTGTTGGTGGGAATGTAATTTGATACAGCCACTATGGAGAACAGTATGGAGGTTCCTTAAGAAACTAAAAATAGAACTACCATACGACCCAGCAAACCCACTACTGGGCATATACCCTGAGAAAACCATAATTCAAAAAGAGTCATGTACCAAAATGTTCATTGCAGCTCTATTTACGATAGCCAGGACATGGAAGCAACCTAAGTGTCCATCATCGGATGAATGGATAAAGAAGATGTGGCACATATATACAATGGAATATTATTCAGCCATAAAAAGAAATGAAATGGAGGTATTTGTAATGAGGTGGATGGAGTTAGAGTCTGTCATACAGAGTGAAGTAAGTCAGAAAGAGAAAAACAAATACAGTATGCTAACACATATATATGGAATCTAAGGAAAAAAAAAAAAAAAGGTCGTGAAGAACCTAGTGGTAAGACGGGAATAAAGACACAGACCTGCTAGAGAATGGACTTGAGGATATGAGGAGGGGGAAGGGTAAGCTGTGACAAAGTGAGAGAGTAGCATTGACATATATACACTACCAAACGTAAAATAGATAGCTGGTGGGAAGCAGCCGCATAGCACAGGGAGATCAGCTCGGTGCTTTGTGACCACCTAGAGGGGTGGGATAGGGAGGGTGGGAGGGAGGGATACGCAAGAGGGAAGAGATATGGGAACATATGTATATGTATAACTGATTCACTTTGTTATAAAGCAGAAACTAACACACCATTGTAAAGCAATTATACTCCAATAAAGATGTTAAAAAAAAAAGGAAGAGAAAAACAAATATCGTATATTAACGCATATATGTGGAACCTAGAACAATGGTACAGATGAACCGGTTTGCAGGGAAGAAACTGAGACACAGATGTAGAGAACAAACGTATGGACACCAAGGGGGGGAAGTGGCGGGGCGGTGGTGGTGGTGTGATGAATTGGGAGATTGGGATTGACATATATATACTAGTATGTATAAAATGGATAACAAATAAGAACCTGCTGTATAAAAATATAAATAAAATAAAATTCAAAAAACAAAACAAAACAAAAAACTACAGTGAGGTATCTCCTCCCACCGGTCAGAATGGCCACCGTCAAAACATCTACAAACAATAAATCCTGGAGAGGGTGTGGAGAAAATTGAACCCTCTTGCACTTTTGGTGGGAATGTAAATTGATACAGCCCCTATGGAGAACAGTATGGAGGTTCCTTAAAAAACTAAAATTAGAAGTACCATATGACCCAGCAATCCCACTACTGAGCATACACCCTGAGAAAACCATAATTCGAAAAGAGTCATGGACCACAATGTTCATTGCAGCACTCTTAACAATATCCAGGACATGGAGGCAACCTAAGTGTCCACTGACACATGAACGGATAAAGAAGATGTGGCACATACATATGATGGAATATTACTCAGCCATAAGAAGAAATGAAATTGAGTTATTTGTAGTGATGTGGATGGACCTAGAGTCTGTCATACAGAGTGAAGTAAGTCCAAAAGAGAAAAACAAATACCGTATGCTAACAGATATATATGGAAGCTAAAAAAAAAAAAAAAAAAAAGGGTTCTGAAGAACCTAGGGGCGCAATAGGAATAAAGACGCAGACGTAGAGAATGGACTTGAGGACTTGGGGAGGGGGAAGGGTAAGCTGGGACAAAGTGAGAGAGTAGCATTGACAGATATACACCATCAAATGTAAACTAGATAGCTAGTTGGAAGCAGCTGCATGTCACGGAGAGATCAGCTCGGTGCTTTGTGACTACCTAGAGGGGTGGGATAGTGAGGGTGGGAGGGAGACACAAGAGGGAGGGGATACGGGGATATATGTATACATATAGCTGATTCACTTTGTTATACAGCAGAAACTAACACAACATTGTAAAGCAATTATACTCCAACAAAGATAAAAAGAAAAAAAGAATCATATGTTGGTGAATTCCTTATGCACAGAAAGCAAGTTCAGATGCTGGGCAGCCAAAACACGCACACACCCTCAAATTTCCACTACAGCCTTGCGCAAACTCTGGTCCAGAAACCAGCATCACTGGTATCAACTGTTAGAAATGCAGATTCTGCTCCAGATCCTCAGAATCAGAATCTGTTTTTTTAACAAGCACTCCAGATAATTCATAGGTACAATACACTAAAGTTTAGAAGTGCTGCTCTACATTATACAATATGTAGTCCTTTTTAATGTCCCAACATTAGTCACTGTTACTCTCTACCATCCATAGGGTTATCAGATTTAGCAAATAAAAATACAAGACTCTCCATTAAATTTGCATTTCCAGATAAACAATGAATACTTTTTCTAGTATAAGTATGTCCTGTCTTTTATCTGGCAACTCTACTCATCCACATACTCCTCTCTCTACAATTAAGAAAATGAACAGAAAGAAAAATGAACATGAAGGCCGAGAGGAATGCAGGTACACCAGTTGTCTATTTTGACATGGTAGATTATAAATAGCATGACAGTAGAGCATGTAAACTCTATACAGTTTCAAGCACACTGAATTCTGCATACGCATTCCATTCCTGAGGTCTTTATAATTTGAAGGGTGAGTGGCTTCCTCTATTAACTGCTCCATAGAATACTAAGTCTTTTTTTTCAAACAGATCTATGAATTAGACCTACAATTACTTATACTTAAGGAATTTTGACCAACAACACCTTTATCCCATAGAATCGGACTTACATTCCTTTCAAAATATGGATGAAATGAGTCTTACAGTAAATGTAGAAAATACGTCGTTAAAAACAAGAAAATTTTAAAATATGTGCTGGCTTCCCTCTGGAGAGTGCTTCATTTTCTTCCTAAAGAAAAGAGTTGTTGCCCGTGTCCAGGAGTCTTAGAAAAACAGTTCTCAAACAATCTGTCTGAGAAAGAGGCAGATTGTATGATGCATCAGTTGGAAGTAGAAGCATCATGTTAAAAAATTAGAGAAAACTTTTAGTACTCCAAAATACATACCAATTGCCTTGGTATATATATCAAGTATAAGACGGCTTAATTCAGTCTAACATTTCAGCCAATACGCCTATTGCCAAGCAACCAAATAAGGAACTTTGCATGGTTGGGAGAGAGTGCTCTCTGTTTATAATTCTTAGGAATAAGAGACAAGTTTTCTAGATAAAAGCTTCTTGCATAGGTGACCAAGAAGTGAGCTCCCTCCAATGAAGGTTAAAAACAAACACCTTTCAGTTATCATATTCTCACCAAGTATTAATATTATCCTCTTGACTGGTGATGAAACGTCCAGGGACTGTCAGAGGGATTATAGTTCCAGGAAGCAGAATATCCTTGGGGCTAATGAATATTAGCGACTAAAATGTACGTACTCTTCCCTCCAGAGGTTTTATTTCATGTTTGTTGCCACCTTTTATTTTCTTAGTTAATTTTGTTCGGCTACCACCTTTTAACTCATTGTTTGCAAGCCCCTCTCTAGAAGCAGATATCTCTAACAGGCGAATGATGCACACTAGTTTATGGGTCAGGCCCTAAGTGCGTCAATTGACTAGGCTTCTTAAAAATATTAAATAATAGAGAAGACAATTATAAGGTCATCATCACTCACTTATATATACTATTTCTATAAAACATCTCAGTATTTAATTTATAATACAGAAGAGTAACAGAAACTATCTAAACTCTTTCCCTCCAAATAGTGGACTGGTTAAATAAGAACTCGTACATCCATAAGATGCAGCCATTAAAAATCATCTTTTCCAGGTCTTCTTGGAGATATAGCTGACTCTAGGATTGGAGCAGGAAATTACAATATGATTCTGCAACATCCTGTCATATCAGAAGTTAAATATCAAAGATCACTGGGTCATGATAAAAAGGACTCAGGAAACAGAAAAGTTACCTGGGCTGGACCGGGAGGCCGGGTGCGCCGCGGCGCGGGGAACGGGCTCGAGGGCGCGTCCTCTGCTCGCTGCGCGGAGGCTCGGGCGTGGAGAGGAAGCCGCAGACGCGGGCCGCTCGCCGAGCTCCCCGCCGCCTTTTGCAGGAGCCACGGGCGCTCCTCGGAGCACACGCCCAGAGATGGCACGTGGCCAGGCTCGGCCGCCGCGGGACTTCAGGACCCTTGCTCGCCTCCACGGAGGGAGCGCCGCGGGACTTCAGGACCGTCCCGCCGCGGCTGCCTTCTCTATCCTGGCGCAGAGGCGCGCTCCGAGTCCGCCCGTCCTCTGCTCGCTGCGCGGAGGCGCGGGCGTGGAGAGGAAGCCGCAGACGCGGGCCGCTCGCTGAGCTCCCCGCCCCCGTTTGCACGAGCCACGGGGCTCCGCTGAGCACACGCCCAGTAATGGCGCCCTGCCAGGCTCGGCCGCGGGGGAGGGGGCGCCACCTGACTCAGGACCCTCCTACCGCGCCTGCCTTCTCTAGCCAGGCGCAGAGGCGCGCTCCGAGTCCACGCCTCCAGACCGTGCCAATCGCTTGAGCCTTTAGATTTCCACTGCGATTTCCGCCTGGCTCTCTATCCCCCGCCCCTCCCAGACACACCGCCCCCCGACCCCCTCGCCCCAGTGGGGGGAGGGTGTTCCTGACCTTCAGCCGCGCGGCTGACAGGGTCTCGGTGCTTGACAGGGTCTCGGTGCTTCCTCCAGGTGTCACGCCTGTGCCCGTGAGGTGGCAGAGCCGAGTTCAGGACGCTGGTCCACCAGAGACCTCCCGGCACTGATGTAAGGAATTAAAGATGATACAGATAGATGCAGAGATATACCGTGTTCTTGGATTGGAAGAATCAACATTGTGAAAATGACTATACTACCCAAAGCAATCTACAGATTCAAGGCAATCCCTATCAAACAACCACTGTGATTTTTTCACAGAACTAGACCAAAAAATTTCACAATTTGTATGGAAACACAAAAGACCCCGAATAGCCCAAGTAATCTTGAGAGAGAAAAACAGAGCTGGAGGAATTAGGCTCCCTGACTTCAGACTGTACTACAAAGCTACAGTAATGAAGACAATATGGTACTGGCACAAAAACAGAAATATAGGTCAATGGAACAGGATAGAAAGCCCAGAGATAAACCCACGCACACATGATCACCTTATCTTTGATAAAGGAGGCAAGCATATACAGTGGAGAAAAGACAGCCTCTTCAATAAGTTGTGCTGGGAAAACTGGACAGGTACATGTAATAGTATGAAATTAGAACACTCCCTGACACCATACACAAAAATAAACTCAAAATGGATTACAGACCTAAATGTAAGGCCAGACACTATCAAACTCTTAGAGGAAAACATAGGCAGAACACTCTATGACATAAATCACAGCAAGATCCTTTTTGACCCAGCTCCTAGAGGAATGGACATAAAAACACAAATAAACCAATGGGACCTAATGAAACTTAAAAGCTTTTGCACAGCAAAGGAAACCATAAACAAGGCCAAAAGACAACCCTCAGAATGGGAGAAAATATTTGCAAATGAAGCAACTGACAAAGGATTAATCTCCAAGTTTTACAAGCAGCTCATGCAGCTCAGCAACAAAAAAACAAACAACCCAATCCAAAAATGGGCAGAAGAGCTAAATAGACATTTCTCCAAAGAAGATATACAGATTGCCAACAGACACATGAAAGAATGCTCAACATCATTAATCATTAGAGAAATGCAAATCAGAACTACAATGAGATATCATCTCACACTGGTCAGAATGGCCATCATCAAAAAATCTAGAAACAATAAATGCTGGAGAGGGTGTGGAGAAAAGGGAACCCTCTTGCACTGTTGGTGGGAATGTAATTTGATACAGCCACTATGGAGAACAGTATGGAGGTTCCTTAAGAAACTAAAAATAGAACTACCATACGACCCAGCAAACCCACTACTGGGCATATACCCTGAGAAAACCATAATTCAAAAAGAGTCATGTACCAAAATGTTCATTGCAGCTCTATTTACGATAGCCAGGACATGGAAGCAACCTAAGTGTCCATCATCGGATGAATGGATAAAGAAGATGTGGCACATATATACAATGGAATATTATTCAGCCATAAAAAGAAATGAAATGGAGGTATTTGTAATGAGGTGGATGGAGTTAGAGTCTGTCATACAGAGTGAAGTAAGTCAGAAAGAGAAAAACAAATACAGTATGCTAACACATATATATGGAATCTAAGGAAAAAAAAAAAAAAAGGTCGTGAAGAACCTAGTGGTAAGACGGGAATAAAGACACAGACCTGCTAGAGAATGGACTTGAGGATATGAGGAGGGGGAAGGGTAAGCTGTGACAAAGTGAGAGAGTAGCATTGACATATATACACTACCAAACGTAAAATAGATAGCTGGTGGGAAGCAGCCGCATAGCACAGGGAGATCAGCTCGGTGCTTTGTGACCACCTAGAGGGGTGGGATAGGGAGGGTGGGAGGGAGGGATACGCAAGAGGGAAGAGATATGGGAACATATGTATATGTATAACTGATTCACTTTGTTATAAAGCAGAAACTAACACACCATTGTAAAGCAATTATACTCCAATAAAGATGTTAAAAAAAAAAGGAAGAGAAAAACAAATATCGTATATTAACGCATATATGTGGAACCTAGAACAATGGTACAGATGAACCGGTTTGCAGGGAAGAAACTGAGACACAGATGTAGAGAACAAACGTATGGACACCAAGGGGGGGAAGTGGCGGGGCGGTGGTGGTGGTGTGATGAATTGGGAGATTGGGATTGACATATATATACTAGTATGTATAAAATGGATAACAAATAAGAACCTGCTGTATAAAAATATAAATAAAATAAAATTCAAAAAACAAAACAAAACAAAAAACTACAGTGAGGTATCTCCTCCCACCGGTCAGAATGGCCACCGTCAAAACATCTACAAACAATAAATCCTGGAGAGGGTGTGGAGAAAATTGAACCCTCTTGCACTTTTGGTGGGAATGTAAATTGATACAGCCCCTATGGAGAACAGTATGGAGGTTCCTTAAAAAACTAAAATTAGAAGTACCATATGACCCAGCAATCCCACTACTGAGCATACACCCTGAGAAAACCATAATTCGAAAAGAGTCATGGACCACAATGTTCATTGCAGCACTCTTAACAATATCCAGGACATGGAGGCAACCTAAGTGTCCACTGACACATGAACGGATAAAGAAGATGTGGCACATACATATGATGGAATATTACTCAGCCATAAGAAGAAATGAAATTGAGTTATTTGTAGTGATGTGGATGGACCTAGAGTCTGTCATACAGAGTGAAGTAAGTCCAAAAGAGAAAAACAAATACCGTATGCTAACAGATATATATGGAAGCTAAAAAAAAAAAAAAAAAAAAGGGTTCTGAAGAACCTAGGGGCGCAATAGGAATAAAGACGCAGACGTAGAGAATGGACTTGAGGACTTGGGGAGGGGGAAGGGTAAGCTGGGACAAAGTGAGAGAGTAGCATTGACAGATATACACCATCAAATGTAAACTAGATAGCTAGTTGGAAGCAGCTGCATGTCACGGAGAGATCAGCTCGGTGCTTTGTGACTACCTAGAGGGGTGGGATAGTGAGGGTGGGAGGGAGACACAAGAGGGAGGGGATACGGGGATATATGTATACATATAGCTGATTCACTTTGTTATACAGCAGAAACTAACACAACATTGTAAAGCAATTATACTCCAACAAAGATAAAAAGAAAAAAAGAATCATATGTTGGTGAATTCCTTATGCACAGAAAGCAAGTTCAGATGCTGGGCAGCCAAAACACGCACACACCCTCAAATTTCCACTACAGCCTTGCGCAAACTCTGGTCCAGAAACCAGCATCACTGGTATCAACTGTTAGAAATGCAGATTCTGCTCCAGATCCTCAGAATCAGAATCTGTTTTTTTAACAAGCACTCCAGATAATTCATAGGTACAATACACTAAAGTTTAGAAGTGCTGCTCTACATTATACAATATGTAGTCCTTTTTAATGTCCCAACATTAGTCACTGTTACTCTCTACCATCCATAGGGTTATCAGATTTAGCAAATAAAAATACAAGACTCTCCATTAAATTTGCATTTCCAGATAAACAATGAATACTTTTTCTAGTATAAGTATGTCCTGTCTTTTATCTGGCAACTCTACTCATCCACATACTCCTCTCTCTACAATTAAGAAAATGAACAGAAAGAAAAATGAACATGAAGGCCGAGAGGAATGCAGGTACACCAGTTGTCTATTTTGACATGGTAGATTATAAATAGCATGACAGTAGAGCATGTAAACTCTATACAGTTTCAAGCACACTGAATTCTGCATACGCATTCCATTCCTGAGGTCTTTATAATTTGAAGGGTGAGTGGCTTCCTCTATTAACTGCTCCATAGAATACTAAGTCTTTTTTTTCAAACAGATCTATGAATTAGACCTACAATTACTTATACTTAAGGAATTTTGACCAACAACACCTTTATCCCATAGAATCGGACTTACATTCCTTTCAAAATATGGATGAAATGAGTCTTACAGTAAATGTAGAAAATACGTCGTTAAAAACAAGAAAATTTTAAAATATGTGCTGGCTTCCCTCTGGAGAGTGCTTCATTTTCTTCCTAAAGAAAAGAGTTGTTGCCCGTGTCCAGGAGTCTTAGAAAAACAGTTCTCAAACAATCTGTCTGAGAAAGAGGCAGATTGTATGATGCATCAGTTGGAAGTAGAAGCATCATGTTAAAAAATTAGAGAAAACTTTTAGTACTCCAAAATACATACCAATTGCCTTGGTATATATATCAAGTATAAGACGGCTTAATTCAGTCTAACATTTCAGCCAATACGCCTATTGCCAAGCAACCAAATAAGGAACTTTGCATGGTTGGGAGAGAGTGCTCTCTGTTTATAATTCTTAGGAATAAGAGACAAGTTTTCTAGATAAAAGCTTCTTGCATAGGT
Organism: Balaenoptera ricei; assembly: GCF_028023285.1. NCBI lineage: Eukaryota > Metazoa > Chordata > Mammalia > Artiodactyla > Balaenopteridae > Balaenoptera > Balaenoptera ricei. The sequence continues at coordinate 115,866,226 of NC_082660.1, forward strand.
GACCAAGAAGTGAGCTCCCTCCAATGAAGGTTAAAAACAAACACCTTTCAGTTATCATATTCTCACCAAGTATTAATATTATCCTCTTGACTGGTGATGAAACGTCCAGGGACTGTCAGAGGGATTATAGTTCCAGGAAGCAGAATATCCTTGGGGCTAATGAATATTAGCGACTAAAATGTACGTACTCTTCCCTCCAGAGGTTTTATTTCATGTTTGTTGCCACCTTTTATTTTCTTAGTTAATTTTGTTCGGCTACCACCTTTTAACTCATTGTTTGCAAGCCCCTCTCTAGAAGCAGATATCTCTAACAGGCGAATGATGCACACTAGTTTATGGGTCAGGCCCTAAGTGCGTCAATTGACTAGGCTTCTTAAAAATATTAAATAATAGAGAAGACAATTATAAGGTCATCATCACTCACTTATATATACTATTTCTATAAAACATCTCAGTATTTAATTTATAATACAGAAGAGTAACAGAAACTATCTAAACTCTTTCCCTCCAAATAGTGGACTGGTTAAATAAGAACTCGTACATCCATAAGATGCAGCCATTAAAAATCATCTTTTCCAGGTCTTCTTGGAGATATAGCTGACTCTAGGATTGGAGCAGGAAATTACAATATGATTCTGCAACATCCTGTCATATCAGAAGTTAAATATCAAAGATCACTGGGTCATGATAAAAAGGACTCAGGAAACAGAAAAGTTACCTGGGCTGGACCGGGAGGCCGGGTGCGCCGCGGCGCGGGGAACGGGCTCGAGGGCGCGTCCTCTGCTCGCTGCGCGGAGGCTCGGGCGTGGAGAGGAAGCCGCAGACGCGGGCCGCTCGCCGAGCTCCCCGCCGCCTTTTGCAGGAGCCACGGGCGCTCCTCGGAGCACACGCCCAGAGATGGCACGTGGCCAGGCTCGGCCGCCGCGGGACTTCAGGACCCTTGCTCGCCTCCACGGAGGGAGCGCCGCGGGACTTCAGGACCGTCCCGCCGCGGCTGCCTTCTCTATCCTGGCGCAGAGGCGCGCTCCGAGTCCGCCCGTCCTCTGCTCGCTGCGCGGAGGCGCGGGCGTGGAGAGGAAGCCGCAGACGCGGGCCGCTCGCTGAGCTCCCCGCCCCCGTTTGCACGAGCCACGGGGCTCCGCTGAGCACACGCCCAGTAATGGCGCCCTGCCAGGCTCGGCCGCGGGGGAGGGGGCGCCACCTGACTCAGGACCCTCCTACCGCGGCTGCCTTCTCTAGCCAGGCGCAGAGGCGCGCTCCGAGTCCACGCCTCCAGACCGTGCCAATCGCTTGAGCCTTTAGATTTCCACTGCGATTTCCGCCTGGCTCTCTATCCCCCGCCCCTCCCAGACACACCGCCCCCCGACCCCCTCGCCCCAGTGGGGGGAGGGTGTTCCTGACCTTCAGCCGCGCGGCTGACAGGGTCTCGGTGCTTGACAGGGTCTCGGTGCTTCCTCCAGGTGTCACGCCTGTGCCCGTGAGGTGGCAGAGCCGAGTTCAGGACGCTGGTCCACCAGAGACCTCCCGGCACTGATGTAAGGAATTAAAGATGATACAGATAGATGCAGAGATATACCGTGTTCTTGGATTGGAAGAATCAACATTGTGAAAATGACTATACTACCCAAAGCAATCTACAGATTCAAGGCAATCCCTATCAAACAACCACTGTGATTTTTTCACAGAACTAGACCAAAAAATTTCACAATTTGTATGGAAACACAAAAGACCCCGAATAGCCCAAGTAATCTTGAGAGAGAAAAACAGAGCTGGAGGAATTAGGCTCCCTGACTTCAGACTGTACTACAAAGCTACAGTAATGAAGACAATATGGTACTGGCACAAAAACAGAAATATAGGTCAATGGAACAGGATAGAAAGCCCAGAGATAAACCCACGCACACATGATCACCTTATCTTTGATAAAGGAGGCAAGCATATACAGTGGAGAAAAGACAGCCTCTTCAATAAGTTGTGCTGGGAAAACTGGACAGGTACATGTAATAGTATGAAATTAGAACACTCCCTGACACCATACACAAAAATAAACTCAAAATGGATTACAGACCTAAATGTAAGGCCAGACACTATCAAACTCTTAGAGGAAAACATAGGCAGAACACTCTATGACATAAATCACAGCAAGATCCTTTTTGACCCAGCTCCTAGAGGAATGGACATAAAAACACAAATAAACCAATGGGACCTAATGAAACTTAAAAGCTTTTGCACAGCAAAGGAAACCATAAACAAGGCCAAAAGACAACCCTCAGAATGGGAGAAAATATTTGCAAATGAAGCAACTGACAAAGGATTAATCTCCAAGTTTTACAAGCAGCTCATGCAGCTCAGCAACAAAAAAACAAACAACCCAATCCAAAAATGGGCAGAAGAGCTAAATAGACATTTCTCCAAAGAAGATATACAGATTGCCAACAGACACATGAAAGAATGCTCAACATCATTAATCATTAGAGAAATGCAAATCAGAACTACAATGAGATATCATCTCACACTGGTCAGAATGGCCATCATCAAAAAATCTAGAAACAATAAATGCTGGAGAGGGTGTGGAGAAAAGGGAACCCTCTTGCACTGTTGGTGGGAATGTAATTTGATACAGCCACTATGGAGAACAGTATGGAGGTTCCTTAAGAAACTAAAAATAGAACTACCATACGACCCAGCAAACCCACTACTGGGCATATACCCTGAGAAAACCATAATTCAAAAAGAGTCATGTACCAAAATGTTCATTGCAGCTCTATTTACGATAGCCAGGACATGGAAGCAACCTAAGTGTCCATCATCGGATGAATGGATAAAGAAGATGTGGCACATATATACAATGGAATATTATTCAGCCATAAAAAGAAATGAAATGGAGGTATTTGTAATGAGGTGGATGGAGTTAGAGTCTGTCATACAGAGTGAAGTAAGTCAGAAAGAGAAAAACAAATACAGTATGCTAACACATATATATGGAATCTAAGGAAAAAAAAAAAAAAAGGTCGTGAAGAACCTAGTGGTAAGACGGGAATAAAGACACAGACCTGCTAGAGAATGGACTTGAGGATATGAGGAGGGGGAAGGGTAAGCTGTGACAAAGTGAGAGAGTAGCATTGACATATATACACTACCAAACGTAAAATAGATAGCTGGTGGGAAGCAGCCGCATAGCACAGGGAGATCAGCTCGGTGCTTTGTGACCACCTAGAGGGGTGGGATAGGGAGGGTGGGAGGGAGGGATACGCAAGAGGGAAGAGATATGGGAACATATGTATATGTATAACTGATTCACTTTGTTATAAAGCAGAAACTAACACACCATTGTAAAGCAATTATACTCCAATAAAGATGTTAAAAAAAAAAGGAAGAGAAAAACAAATATCGTATATTAACGCATATATGTGGAACCTAGAACAATGGTACAGATGAACCGGTTTGCAGGGAAGAAACTGAGACACAGATGTAGAGAACAAACGTATGGACACCAAGGGGGGGAAGTGGCGGGGCGGTGGTGGTGGTGTGATGAATTGGGAGATTGGGATTGACATATATATACTAGTATGTATAAAATGGATAACAAATAAGAACCTGCTGTATAAAAATATAAATAAAATAAAATTCAAAAAACAAAACAAAACAAAAAACTACAGTGAGGTATCTCCTCCCACCGGTCAGAATGGCCACCGTCAAAACATCTACAAACAATAAATCCTGGAGAGGGTGTGGAGAAAATTGAACCCTCTTGCACTTTTGGTGGGAATGTAAATTGATACAGCCCCTATGGAGAACAGTATGGAGGTTCCTTAAAAAACTAAAATTAGAAGTACCATATGACCCAGCAATCCCACTACTGAGCATACACCCTGAGAAAACCATAATTCGAAAAGAGTCATGGACCACAATGTTCATTGCAGCACTCTTAACAATATCCAGGACATGGAGGCAACCTAAGTGTCCACTGACACATGAACGGATAAAGAAGATGTGGCACATACATATGATGGAATATTACTCAGCCATAAGAAGAAATGAAATTGAGTTATTTGTAGTGATGTGGATGGACCTAGAGTCTGTCATACAGAGTGAAGTAAGTCCAAAAGAGAAAAACAAATACCGTATGCTAACAGATATATATGGAAGCTAAAAAAAAAAAAAAAAAAAAAGGGTTCTGAAGAACCTAGGGGCGCAATAGGAATAAAGACGCAGACGTAGAGAATGGACTTGAGGACTTGGGGAGGGGGAAGGGTAAGCTGGGACAAAGTGAGAGAGTAGCATTGACAGATATACACCATCAAATGTAAACTAGATAGCTAGTTGGAAGCAGCTGCATGTCACGGAGAGATCAGCTCGGTGCTTTGTGACTACCTAGAGGGGTGGGATAGTGAGGGTGGGAGGGAGACACAAGAGGGAGGGGATACGGGGATATATGTATACATATAGCTGATTCACTTTGTTATACAGCAGAAACTAACACAACATTGTAAAGCAATTATACTCCAACAAAGATAAAAAGAAAAAAAGAATCATATGTTGGTGAATTCCTTATGCACAGAAAGCAAGTTCAGATGCTGGGCAGCCAAAACACGCACACACCCTCAAATTTCCACTACAGCCTTGCGCAAACTCTGGTCCAGAAACCAGCATCACTGGTATCAACTGTTAGAAATGCAGATTCTGCTCCAGATCCTCAGAATCAGAATCTGTTTTTTTAACAAGCACTCCAGATAATTCATAGGTACAATACACTAAAGTTTAGAAGTGCTGCTCTACATTATACAATATGTAGTCCTTTTTAATGTCCCAACATTAGTCACTGTTACTCTCTACCATCCATAGGGTTATCAGATTTAGCAAATAAAAATACAAGACTCTCCATTAAATTTGCATTTCCAGATAAACAATGAATACTTTTTCTAGTATAAGTATGTCCTGTCTTTTATCTGGCAACTCTACTCATCCACATACTCCTCTCTCTACAATTAAGAAAATGAACAAAAAGAAAAATGAACATGAAGGCCGAGAGGAATGCAGGTACACCAGTTGTCTATTTTGACATGGTAGATTATAAATAGCATGACAGTAGAGCATGTAAACTCTATACAGTTTCAAGCACACTGAATTCTGCATACGCATTCCATTCCTGAGGTCTTTATAATTTGAAGGGTGAGTGGCTTCCTCTATTAACTGCTCCATAGAATACTAAGTCTTTTTTTTCAAACAGATCTATGAATTAGACCTACAATTACTTATACTTAAGGAATTTTGACCAACAACACCTTTATCCCATAGAATCGGACTTACATTCCTTTCAAAATATGGATGAAATGAGTCTTACAGTAAATGTAGAAAATACGTCGTTAAAAACAAGAAAATTTTAAAATATGTGCTGGCTTCCCTCTGGAGAGTGCTTCATTTTCTTCCTAAAGAAAAGAGTTGTTGCCCGTGTCCAGGAGTCTTAGAAAAACAGTTCTCAAACAATCTGTCTGAGAAAGAGGCAGATTGTATGATGCATCAGTTGGAAGTAGAAGCATCATGTTAAAAAATTAGAGAAAACTTTTAGTACTCCAAAATACATACCAATTGCCTTGGTATATATATCAAGTATAAGACGGCTTAATTCAGTCTAACATTTCAGCCAATACGCCTATTGCCAAGCAACCAAATAAGGAACTTTGCATGGTTGGGAGAGAGTGCTCTCTGTTTATAATTCTTAGGAATAAGAGACAAGTTTTCTAGATAAAAGCTTCTTGCATAGGTGACCAAGAAGTGAGCTCCCTCCAATGAAGGTTAAAAACAAACACCTTTCAGTTATCATATTCTCACCAAGTATTAATATTATCCTCTTGACTGGTGATGAAACGTCCAGGGACTGTCAGAGGGATTATAGTTCCAGGAAGCAGAATATCCTTGGGGCTAATGAATATTAGCGACTAAAATGTACGTACTCTTCCCTCCAGAGGTTTTATTTCATGTTTGTTGCCACCTTTTATTTTCTTAGTTAATTTTGTTCGGCTACCACCTTTTAACTCATTGTTTGCAAGCCCCTCTCTAGAAGCAGATATCTCTAACAGGCGAATGATGCACACTAGTTTATGGGTCAGGCCCTAAGTGCGTCAATTGACTAGGCTTCTTAAAAATATTAAATAATAGAGAAGACAATTATAAGGTCATCATCACTCACTTATATATACTATTTCTATAAAACATCTCAGTATTTAATTTATAATACAGAAGAGTAACAGAAACTATCTAAACTCTTTCCCTCCAAATAGTGGACTGGTTAAATAAGAACTCGTACATCCATAAGATGCAGCCATTAAAAATCATCTTTTCCAGGTCTTCTTGGAGATATAGCTGACTCTAGGATTGGAGCAGGAAATTACAATATGATTCTGCAACATCCTGTCATATCAGAAGTTAAATATCAAAGATCACTGGGTCATGATAAAAAGGACTCAGGAAACAGAAAAGTTACCTGGGCTGGACCGGGAGGCCGGGTGCGCCGCGGCGCGGGGAACGGGCTCGAGGGCGCGTCCTCTGCTCGCTGCGCGGAGGCTCGGGCGTGGAGAGGAAGCCGCAGACGCGGGCCGCTCGCCGAGCTCCCCGCCGCCTTTTGCAGGAGCCACGGGCGCTCCTCGGAGCACACGCCCAGAGATGGCACGTGGCCAGGCTCGGCCGCCGCGGGACTTCAGGACCCTTGCTCGCCTCCACGGAGGGAGCGCCGCGGGACTTCAGGACCGTCCCGCCGCGGCTGCCTTCTCTATCCTGGCGCAGAGGCGCGCTCCGAGTCCGCCCGTCCTCTGCTCGCTGCGCGGAGGCGCGGGCGTGGAGAGGAAGCCGCAGACGCGGGCCGCTCGCTGAGCTCCCCGCCCCCGTTTGCACGAGCCACGGGGCTCCGCTGAGCACACGCCCAGTAATGGCGCCCTGCCAGGCTCGGCCGCGGGGGAGGGGGCGCCACCTGACTCAGGACCCTCCTACCGCGGCTGCCTTCTCTAGCCAGGCGCAGAGGCGCGCTCCGAGTCCACGCCTCCAGACCGTGCCAATCGCTTGAGCCTTTAGATTTCCACTGCGATTTCCGCCTGGCTCTCTATCCCCCGCCCCTCCCAGACACACCGCCCCCCGACCCCCTCGCCCCAGTGGGGGGAGGGTGTTCCTGACCTTCAGCCGCGCGGCTGACAGGGTCTCGGTGCTTGACAGGGTCTCGGTGCTTCCTCCAGGTGTCACGCCTGTGCCCGTGAGGTGGCAGAGCCGAGTTCAGGACGCTGGTCCACCAGAGACCTCCCGGCACTGATGTAAGGAATTAAAGATGATACAGATAGATGCAGAGATATACCGTGTTCTTGGATTGGAAGAATCAACATTGTGAAAATGACTATACTACCCAAAGCAATCTACAGATTCAAGGCAATCCCTATCAAACAACCACTGTGATTTTTTCACAGAACTAGACCAAAAAATTTCACAATTTGTATGGAAACACAAAAGACCCCGAATAGCCCAAGTAATCTTGAGAGAGAAAAACAGAGCTGGAGGAATTAGGCTCCCTGACTTCAGACTGTACTACAAAGCTACAGTAATGAAGACAATATGGTACTGGCACAAAAACAGAAATATAGGTCAATGGAACAGGATAGAAAGCCCAGAGATAAACCCACGCACACATGATCACCTTATCTTTGATAAAGGAGGCAAGCATATACAGTGGAGAAAAGACAGCCTCTTCAATAAGTTGTGCTGGGAAAACTGGACAGGTACATGTAATAGTATGAAATTAGAACACTCCCTGACACCATACACAAAAATAAACTCAAAATGGATTACAGACCTAAATGTAAGGCCAGACACTATCAAACTCTTAGAGGAAAACATAGGCAGAACACTCTATGACATAAATCACAGCAAGATCCTTTTTGACCCAGCTCCTAGAGGAATGGACATAAAAACACAAATAAACCAATGGGACCTAATGAAACTTAAAAGCTTTTGCACAGCAAAGGAAACCATAAACAAGGCCAAAAGACAACCCTCAGAATGGGAGAAAATATTTGCAAATGAAGCAACTGACAAAGGATTAATCTCCAAGTTTTACAAGCAGCTCATGCAGCTCAGCAACAAAAAAACAAACAACCCAATCCAAAAATGGGCAGAAGAGCTAAATAGACATTTCTCCAAAGAAGATATACAGATTGCCAACAGACACATGAAAGAATGCTCAACATCATTAATCATTAGAGAAATGCAAATCAGAACTACAATGAGATATCATCTCACACTGGTCAGAATGGCCATCATCAAAAAATCTAGAAACAATAAATGCTGGAGAGGGTGTGGAGAAAAGGGAACCCTCTTGCACTGTTGGTGGGAATGTAATTTGATACAGCCACTATGGAGAACAGTATGGAGGTTCCTTAAGAAACTAAAAATAGAACTACCATACGACCCAGCAAACCCACTACTGGGCATATACCCTGAGAAAACCATAATTCAAAAAGAGTCATGTACCAAAATGTTCATTGCAGCTCTATTTACGATAGCCAGGACATGGAAGCAACCTAAGTGTCCATCATCGGATGAATGGATAAAGAAGATGTGGCACATATATACAATGGAATATTATTCAGCCATAAAAAGAAATGAAATGGAGGTATTTGTAATGAGGTGGATGGAGTTAGAGTCTGTCATACAGAGTGAAGTAAGTCAGAAAGAGAAAAACAAATACAGTATGCTAACACATATATATGGAATCTAAGGAAAAAAAAAAAAAAAGGTCGTGAAGAACCTAGTGGTAAGACGGGAATAAAGACACAGACCTGCTAGAGAATGGACTTGAGGATATGAGGAGGGGGAAGGGTAAGCTGTGACAAAGTGAGAGAGTAGCATTGACATATATACACTACCAAACGTAAAATAGATAGCTGGTGGGAAGCAGCCGCATAGCACAGGGAGATCAGCTCGGTGCTTTGTGACCACCTAGAGGGGTGGGATAGGGAGGGTGGGAGGGAGGGATACGCAAGAGGGAAGAGATATGGGAACATATGTATATGTATAACTGATTCACTTTGTTATAAAGCAGAAACTAACACACCATTGTAAAGCAATTATACTCCAATAAAGATGTTAAAAAAAAAAGGAAGAGAAAAACAAATATCGTATATTAACGCATATATGTGGAACCTAGAACAATGGTACAGATGAACCGGTTTGCAGGGAAGAAACTGAGACACAGATGTAGAGAACAAACGTATGGACACCAAGGGGGGGAAGTGGCGGGGCGGTGGTGGTGGTGTGATGAATTGGGAGATTGGGATTGACATATATATACTAGTATGTATAAAATGGATAACAAATAAGAACCTGCTGTATAAAAATATAAATAAAATAAAATTCAAAAAACAAAACAAAACAAAAAACTACAGTGAGGTATCTCCTCCCACCGGTCAGAATGGCCACCGTCAAAACATCTACAAACAATAAATCCTGGAGAGGGTGTGGAGAAAATTGAACCCTCTTGCACTTTTGGTGGGAATGTAAATTGATACAGCCCCTATGGAGAACAGTATGGAGGTTCCTTAAAAAACTAAAATTAGAAGTACCATATGACCCAGCAATCCCACTACTGAGCATACACCCTGAGAAAACCATAATTCGAAAAGAGTCATGGACCACAATGTTCATTGCAGCACTCTTAACAATATCCAGGACATGGAGGCAACCTAAGTGTCCACTGACACATGAACGGATAAAGAAGATGTGGCACATACATATGATGGAATATTACTCAGCCATAAGAAGAAATGAAATTGAGTTATTTGTAGTGATGTGGATGGACCTAGAGTCTGTCATACAGAGTGAAGTAAGTCCAAAAGAGAAAAACAAATACCGTATGCTAACAGATATATATGGAAGCTAAAAAAAAAAAAAAAAAAAAAGGGTTCTGAAGAACCTAGGGGCGCAATAGGAATAAAGACGCAGACGTAGAGAATGGACTTGAGGACTTGGGGAGGGGGAAGGGTAAGCTGGGACAAAGTGAGAGAGTAGCATTGACAGATATACACCATCAAATGTAAACTAGATAGCTAGTTGGAAGCAGCTGCATGTCACGGAGAGATCAGCTCGGTGCTTTGTGACTACCTAGAGGGGTGGGATAGTGAGGGTGGGAGGGAGACACAAGAGGGAGGGGATACGGGGATATATGTATACATATAGCTGATTCACTTTGTTATACAGCAGAAACTAACACAACATTGTAAAGCAATTATACTCCAACAAAGATAAAAAGAAAAAAAGAATCATATGTTGGTGAATTCCTTATGCACAGAAAGCAAGTTCAGATGCTGGGCAGCCAAAACACGCACACACCCTCAAATTTCCACTACAGCCTTGCGCAAACTCTGGTCCAGAAACCAGCATCACTGGTATCAACTGTTAGAAATGCAGATTCTGCTCCAGATCCTCAGAATCAGAATCTGTTTTTTTAACAAGCACTCCAGATAATTCATAGGTACAATACACTAAAGTTTAGAAGTGCTGCTCTACATTATACAATATGTAGTCCTTTTTAATGTCCCAACATTAGTCACTGTTACTCTCTACCATCCATAGGGTTATCAGATTTAGCAAATAAAAATACAAGACTCTCCATTAAATTTGCATTTCCAGATAAACAATGAATACTTTTTCTAGTATAAGTATGTCCTGTCTTTTATCTGGCAACTCTACTCATCCACATACTCCTCTCTCTACAATTAAGAAAATGAACAAAAAGAAAAATGAACATGAAGGCCGAGAGGAATGCAGGTACACCAGTTGTCTATTTTGACATGGTAGATTATAAATAGCATGACAGTAGAGCATGTAAACTCTATACAGTTTCAAGCACACTGAATTCTGCATACGCATTCCATTCCTGAGGTCTTTATAATTTGAAGGGTGAGTGGCTTCCTCTATTAACTGCTCCATAGAATACTAAGTCTTTTTTTTCAAACAGATCTATGAATTAGACCTACAATTACTTATACTTAAGGAATTTTGACCAACAACACCTTTATCCCATAGAATCGGACTTACATTCCTTTCAAAATATGGATGAAATGAGTCTTACAGTAAATGTAGAAAATACGTCGTTAAAAACAAGAAAATTTTAAAATATGTGCTGGCTTCCCTCTGGAGAGTGCTTCATTTTCTTCCTAAAGAAAAGAGTTGTTGCCCGTGTCCAGGAGTCTTAGAAAAACAGTTCTCAAACAATCTGTCTGAGAAAGAGGCAGATTGTATGATGCATCAGTTGGAAGTAGAAGCATCATGTTAAAAAATTAGAGAAAACTTTTAGTACTCCAAAATACATACCAATTGCCTTGGTATATATATCAAGTATAAGACGGCTTAATTCAGTCTAACATTTCAGCCAATACGCCTATTGCCAAGCAACCAAATAAGGAACTTTGCATGGTTGGGAGAGAGTGCTCTCTGTTTATAATTCTTAGGAATAAGAGACAAGTTTTCTAGATAAAAGCTTCTTGCATAGGTGACCAAGAAGTGAGCTCCCTCCAATGAAGGTTAAAAACAAACACCTTTCAGTTATCATATTCTCACCAAGTATTAATATTATCCTCTTGACTGGTGATGAAACGTCCAGGGACTGTCAGAGGGATTATAGTTCCAGGAAGCAGAATATCCTTGGGGCTAATGAATATTAGCGACTAAAATGTACGTACTCTTCCCTCCAGAGGTTTTATTTCATGTTTGTTGCCACCTTTTATTTTCTTAGTTAATTTTGTTCGGCTACCACCTTTTAACTCATTGTTTGCAAGCCCCTCTCTAGAAGCAGATATCTCTAACAGGCGAATGATGCACACTAGTTTATGGGTCAGGCCCTAAGTGCGTCAATTGACTAGGCTTCTTAAAAATATTAAATAATAGAGAAGACAATTATAAGGTCATCATCACTCACTTATATATACTATTTCTATAAAACATCTCAGTATTTAATTTATAATACAGAAGAGTAACAGAAACTATCTAAACTCTTTCCCTCCAAATAGTGGACTGGTTAAATAAGAACTCGTACATCCATAAGATGCAGCCATTAAAAATCATCTTTTCCAGGTCTTCTTGGAGATATAGCTGACTCTAGGATTGGAGCAGGAAATTACAATATGATTCTGCAACATCCTGTCATATCAGAAGTTAAATATCAAAGATCACTGGGTCATGATAAAAAGGACTCAGGAAACAGAAAAGTTACCTGGGCTGGACCGGGAGGCCGGGTGCGCCGCGGCGCGGGGAACGGGCTCGAGGGCGCGTCCTCTGCTCGCTGCGCGGAGGCTCGGGCGTGGAGAGGAAGCCGCAGACGCGGGCCGCTCGCCGAGCTCCCCGCCGCCTTTTGCAGGAGCCACGGGCGCTCCTCGGAGCACACGCCCAGAGATGGCACGTGGCCAGGCTCGGCCGCCGCGGGACTTCAGGACCCTTGCTCGCCTCCACGGAGGGAGCGCCGCGGGACTTCAGGACCGTCCCGCCGCGGCTGCCTTCTCTATCCTGGCGCAGAGGCGCGCTCCGAGTCCGCCCGTCCTCTGCTCGCTGCGCGGAGGCGCGGGCGTGGAGAGGAAGCCGCAGACGCGGGCCGCTCGCTGAGCTCCCCGCCCCCGTTTGCACGAGCCACGGGGCTCCGCTGAGCACACGCCCAGTAATGGCGCCCTGCCAGGCTCGGCCGCGGGGGAGGGGGCGCCACCTGACTCAGGACCCTCCTACCGCGGCTGCCTTCTCTAGCCAGGCGCAGAGGCGCGCTCCGAGTCCACGCCTCCAGACCGTGCCAATCGCTTGAGCCTTTAGATTTCCACTGCGATTTCCGCCTGGCTCTCTATCCCCCGCCCCTCCCAGACACACCGCCCCCCGACCCCCTCGCCCCAGTGGGGGGAGGGTGTTCCTGACCTTCAGCCGCGCGGCTGACAGGGTCTCGGTGCTTGACAGGGTCTCGGTGCTTCCTCCAGGTGTCACGCCTGTGCCCGTGAGGTGGCAGAGCCGAGTTCAGGACGCTGGTCCACCAGAGACCTCCCGGCACTGATGTAAGGAATTAAAGATGATACAGATAGATGCAGAGATATACCGTGTTCTTGGATTGGAAGAATCAACATTGTGAAAATGACTATACTACCCAAAGCAATCTACAGATTCAAGGCAATCCCTATCAAACAACCACTGTGATTTTTTCACAGAACTAGACCAAAAAATTTCACAATTTGTATGGAAACACAAAAGACCCCGAATAGCCCAAGTAATCTTGAGAGAGAAAAACAGAGCTGGAGGAATTAGGCTCCCTGACTTCAGACTGTACTACAAAGCTACAGTAATGAAGACAATATGGTACTGGCACAAAAACAGAAATATAGGTCAATGGAACAGGATAGAAAGCCCAGAGATAAACCCACGCACACATGATCACCTTATCTTTGATAAAGGAGGCAAGCATATACAGTGGAGAAAAGACAGCCTCTTCAATAAGTTGTGCTGGGAAAACTGGACAGGTACATGTAATAGTATGAAATTAGAACACTCCCTGACACCATACACAAAAATAAACTCAAAATGGATTACAGACCTAAATGTAAGGCCAGACACTATCAAACTCTTAGAGGAAAACATAGGCAGAACACTCTATGACATAAATCACAGCAAGATCCTTTTTGACCCAGCTCCTAGAGGAATGGACATAAAAACACAAATAAACCAATGGGACCTAATGAAACTTAAAAGCTTTTGCACAGCAAAGGAAACCATAAACAAGGCCAAAAGACAACCCTCAGAATGGGAGAAAATATTTGCAAATGAAGCAACTGACAAAGGATTAATCTCCAAGTTTTACAAGCAGCTCATGCAGCTCAGCAACAAAAAAACAAACAACCCAATCCAAAAATGGGCAGAAGAGCTAAATAGACATTTCTCCAAAGAAGATATACAGATTGCCAACAGACACATGAAAGAATGCTCAACATCATTAATCATTAGAGAAATGCAAATCAGAACTACAATGAGATATCATCTCACACTGGTCAGAATGGCCATCATCAAAAAATCTAGAAACAATAAATGCTGGAGAGGGTGTGGAGAAAAGGGAACCCTCTTGCACTGTTGGTGGGAATGTAATTTGATACAGCCACTATGGAGAACAGTATGGAGGTTCCTTAAGAAACTAAAAATAGAACTACCATACGACCCAGCAAACCCACTACTGGGCATATACCCTGAGAAAACCATAATTCAAAAAGAGTCATGTACCAAAATGTTCATTGCAGCTCTATTTACGATAGCCAGGACATGGAAGCAACCTAAGTGTCCATCATCGGATGAATGGATAAAGAAGATGTGGCACATATATACAATGGAATATTATTCAGCCATAAAAAGAAATGAAATGGAGGTATTTGTAATGAGGTGGATGGAGTTAGAGTCTGTCATACAGAGTGAAGTAAGTCAGAAAGAGAAAAACAAATACAGTATGCTAACACATATATATGGAATCTAAGGAAAAAAAAAAAAAAAGGTCGTGAAGAACCTAGTGGTAAGACGGGAATAAAGACACAGACCTGCTAGAGAATGGACTTGAGGATATGAGGAGGGGGAAGGGTAAGCTGTGACAAAGTGAGAGAGTAGCATTGACATATATACACTACCAAACGTAAAATAGATAGCTGGTGGGAAGCAGCCGCATAGCACAGGGAGATCAGCTCGGTGCTTTGTGACCACCTAGAGGGGTGGGATAGGGAGGGTGGGAGGGAGGGATACGCAAGAGGGAAGAGATATGGGAACATATGTATATGTATAACTGATTCACTTTGTTATAAAGCAGAAACTAACACACCATTGTAAAGCAATTATACTCCAATAAAGATGTTAAAAAAAAAAGGAAGAGAAAAACAAATATCGTATATTAACGCATATATGTGGAACCTAGAACAATGGTACAGATGAACCGGTTTGCAGGGAAGAAACTGAGACACAGATGTAGAGAACAAACGTATGGACACCAAGGGGGGGAAGTGGCGGGGCGGTGGTGGTGGTGTGATGAATTGGGAGATTGGGATTGACATATATATACTAGTATGTATAAAATGGATAACAAATAAGAACCTGCTGTATAAAAATATAAATAAAATAAAATTCAAAAAACAAAACAAAACAAAAAACTACAGTGAGGTATCTCCTCCCACCGGTCAGAATGGCCACCGTCAAAACATCTACAAACAATAAATCCTGGAGAGGGTGTGGAGAAAATTGAACCCTCTTGCACTTTTGGTGGGAATGTAAATTGATACAGCCCCTATGGAGAACAGTATGGAGGTTCCTTAAAAAACTAAAATTAGAAGTACCATATGACCCAGCAATCCCACTACTGAGCATACACCCTGAGAAAACCATAATTCGAAAAGAGTCATGGACCACAATGTTCATTGCAGCACTCTTAACAATATCCAGGACATGGAGGCAACCTAAGTGTCCACTGACACATGAACGGATAAAGAAGATGTGGCACATACATATGATGGAATATTACTCAGCCATAAGAAGAAATGAAATTGAGTTATTTGTAGTGATGTGGATGGACCTAGAGTCTGTCATACAGAGTGAAGTAAGTCCAAAAGAGAAAAACAAATACCGTATGCTAACAGATATATATGGAAGCTAAAAAAAAAAAAAAAAAAAAAGGGTTCTGAAGAACCTAGGGGCGCAATAGGAATAAAGACGCAGACGTAGAGAATGGACTTGAGGACTTGGGGAGGGGGAAGGGTAAGCTGGGACAAAGTGAGAGAGTAGCATTGACAGATATACACCATCAAATGTAAACTAGATAGCTAGTTGGAAGCAGCTGCATGTCACGGAGAGATCAGCTCGGTGCTTTGTGACTACCTAGAGGGGTGGGATAGTGAGGGTGGGAGGGAGACACAAGAGGGAGGGGATACGGGGATATATGTATACATATAGCTGATTCACTTTGTTATACAGCAGAAACTAACACAACATTGTAAAGCAATTATACTCCAACAAAGATAAAAAGAAAAAAAGAATCATATGTTGGTGAATTCCTTATGCACAGAAAGCAAGTTCAGATGCTGGGCAGCCAAAACACGCACACACCCTCAAATTTCCACTACAGCCTTGCGCAAACTCTGGTCCAGAAACCAGCATCACTGGTATCAACTGTTAGAAATGCAGATTCTGCTCCAGATCCTCAGAATCAGAATCTGTTTTTTTAACAAGCACTCCAGATAATTCATAGGTACAATACACTAAAGTTTAGAAGTGCTGCTCTACATTATACAATATGTAGTCCTTTTTAATGTCCCAACATTAGTCACTGTTACTCTCTACCATCCATAGGGTTATCAGATTTAGCAAATAAAAATACAAGACTCTCCATTAAATTTGCATTTCCAGATAAACAATGAATACTTTTTCTAGTATAAGTATGTCCTGTCTTTTATCTGGCAACTCTACTCATCCACATACTCCTCTCTCTACAATTAAGAAAATGAACAAAAAGAAAAATGAACATGAAGGCCGAGAGGAATGCAGGTACACCAGTTGTCTATTTTGACATGGTAGATTATAAATAGCATGACAGTAGAGCATGTAAACTCTATACAGTTTCAAGCACACTGAATTCTGCATACGCATTCCATTCCTGAGGTCTTTATAATTTGAAGGGTGAGTGGCTTCCTCTATTAACTGCTCCATAGAATACTAAGTCTTTTTTTTCAAACAGATCTATGAATTAGACCTACAATTACTTATACTTAAGGAATTTTGACCAACAACACCTTTATCCCATAGAATCGGACTTACATTCCTTTCAAAATATGGATGAAATGAGTCTTACAGTAAATGTAGAAAATACGTCGTTAAAAACAAGAAAATTTTAAAATATGTGCTGGCTTCCCTCTGGAGAGTGCTTCATTTTCTTCCTAAAGAAAAGAGTTGTTGCCCGTGTCCAGGAGTCTTAGAAAAACAGTTCTCAAACAATCTGTCTGAGAAAGAGGCAGATTGTATGATGCATCAGTTGGAAGTAGAAGCATCATGTTAAAAAATTAGAGAAAACTTTTAGTACTCCAAAATACATACCAATTGCCTTGGTATATATATCAAGTATAAGACGGCTTAATTCAGTCTAACATTTCAGCCAATACGCCTATTGCCAAGCAACCAAATAAGGAACTTTGCATGGTTGGGAGAGAGTGCTCTCTGTTTATAATTCTTAGGAATAAGAGACAAGTTTTCTAGATAAAAGCTTCTTGCATAGGTGACCAAGAAGTGAGCTCCCTCCAATGAAGGTTAAAAACAAACACCTTTCAGTTATCATATTCTCACCAAGTATTAATATTATCCTCTTGACTGGTGATGAAACGTCCAGGGACTGTCAGAGGGATTATAGTTCCAGGAAGCAGAATATCCTTGGGGCTAATGAATATTAGCGACTAAAATGTACGTACTCTTCCCTCCAGAGGTTTTATTTCATGTTTGTTGCCACCTTTTATTTTCTTAGTTAATTTTGTTCGGCTACCACCTTTTAACTCATTGTTTGCAAGCCCCTCTCTAGAAGCAGATATCTCTAACAGGCGAATGATGCACACTAGTTTATGGGTCAGGCCCTAAGTGCGTCAATTGACTAGGCTTCTTAAAAATATTAAATAATAGAGAAGACAATTATAAGGTCATCATCACTCACTTATATATACTATTTCTATAAAACATCTCAGTATTTAATTTATAATACAGAAGAGTAACAGAAACTATCTAAACTCTTTCCCTCCAAATAGTGGACTGGTTAAATAAGAACTCGTACATCCATAAGATGCAGCCATTAAAAATCATCTTTTCCAGGTCTTCTTGGAGATATAGCTGACTCTAGGATTGGAGCAGGAAATTACAATATGATTCTGCAACATCCTGTCATATCAGAAGTTAAATATCAAAGATCACTGGGTCATGATAAAAAGGACTCAGGAAACAGAAAAGTTACCTGGGCTGGACCGGGAGGCCGGGTGCGCCGCGGCGCGGGGAACGGGCTCGAGGGCGCGTCCTCTGCTCGCTGCGCGGAGGCTCGGGCGTGGAGAGGAAGCCGCAGACGCGGGCCGCTCGCCGAGCTCCCCGCCGCCTTTTGCAGGAGCCACGGGCGCTCCTCGGAGCACACGCCCAGAGATGGCACGTGGCCAGGCTCGGCCGCCGCGGGACTTCAGGACCCTTGCTCGCCTCCACGGAGGGAGCGCCGCGGGACTTCAGGACCGTCCCGCCGCGGCTGCCTTCTCTATCCTGGCGCAGAGGCGCGCTCCGAGTCCGCCCGTCCTCTGCTCGCTGCGCGGAGGCGCGGGCGTGGAGAGGAAGCCGCAGACGCGGGCCGCTCGCTGAGCTCCCCGCCCCCGTTTGCACGAGCCACGGGGCTCCGCTGAGCACACGCCCAGTAATGGCGCCCTGCCAGGCTCGGCCGCGGGGGAGGGGGCGCCACCTGACTCAGGACCCTCCTACCGCGCCTGCCTTCTCTAGCCAGGCGCAGAGGCGCGCTCCGAGTCCACGCCTCCAGACCGTGCCAATCGCTTGAGCCTTTAG
Source organism: Balaenoptera ricei (assembly GCF_028023285.1). Taxonomy (NCBI): domain Eukaryota; kingdom Metazoa; phylum Chordata; class Mammalia; order Artiodactyla; family Balaenopteridae; genus Balaenoptera; species Balaenoptera ricei. The sequence continues at coordinate 115,884,826 of NC_082660.1, forward strand.
ATTTCCACTGCGATTTCCGCCTGGCTCTCTATCCCCCGCCCCTCCCAGACACACCGCCCCCCGACCCCCTCGCCCCAGTGGGGGGAGGGTGTTCCTGACCTTCAGCCGCGCGGCTGACAGGGTCTCGGTGCTTGACAGGGTCTCGGTGCTTCCTCCAGGTGTCACGCCTGTGCCCGTGAGGTGGCAGAGCCGAGTTCAGGACGCTGGTCCACCAGAGACCTCCCGGCACTGATGTAAGGAATTAAAGATGATACAGATAGATGCAGAGATATACCGTGTTCTTGGATTGGAAGAATCAACATTGTGAAAATGACTATACTACCCAAAGCAATCTACAGATTCAAGGCAATCCCTATCAAACAACCACTGTGATTTTTTCACAGAACTAGACCAAAAAATTTCACAATTTGTATGGAAACACAAAAGACCCCGAATAGCCCAAGTAATCTTGAGAGAGAAAAACAGAGCTGGAGGAATTAGGCTCCCTGACTTCAGACTGTACTACAAAGCTACAGTAATGAAGACAATATGGTACTGGCACAAAAACAGAAATATAGGTCAATGGAACAGGATAGAAAGCCCAGAGATAAACCCACGCACACATGATCACCTTATCTTTGATAAAGGAGGCAAGCATATACAGTGGAGAAAAGACAGCCTCTTCAATAAGTTGTGCTGGGAAAACTGGACAGGTACATGTAATAGTATGAAATTAGAACACTCCCTGACACCATACACAAAAATAAACTCAAAATGGATTACAGACCTAAATGTAAGGCCAGACACTATCAAACTCTTAGAGGAAAACATAGGCAGAACACTCTATGACATAAATCACAGCAAGATCCTTTTTGACCCAGCTCCTAGAGGAATGGACATAAAAACACAAATAAACCAATGGGACCTAATGAAACTTAAAAGCTTTTGCACAGCAAAGGAAACCATAAACAAGGCCAAAAGACAACCCTCAGAATGGGAGAAAATATTTGCAAATGAAGCAACTGACAAAGGATTAATCTCCAAGTTTTACAAGCAGCTCATGCAGCTCAGCAACAAAAAAACAAACAACCCAATCCAAAAATGGGCAGAAGAGCTAAATAGACATTTCTCCAAAGAAGATATACAGATTGCCAACAGACACATGAAAGAATGCTCAACATCATTAATCATTAGAGAAATGCAAATCAGAACTACAATGAGATATCATCTCACACTGGTCAGAATGGCCATCATCAAAAAATCTAGAAACAATAAATGCTGGAGAGGGTGTGGAGAAAAGGGAACCCTCTTGCACTGTTGGTGGGAATGTAATTTGATACAGCCACTATGGAGAACAGTATGGAGGTTCCTTAAGAAACTAAAAATAGAACTACCATACGACCCAGCAAACCCACTACTGGGCATATACCCTGAGAAAACCATAATTCAAAAAGAGTCATGTACCAAAATGTTCATTGCAGCTCTATTTACGATAGCCAGGACATGGAAGCAACCTAAGTGTCCATCATCGGATGAATGGATAAAGAAGATGTGGCACATATATACAATGGAATATTATTCAGCCATAAAAAGAAATGAAATGGAGGTATTTGTAATGAGGTGGATGGAGTTAGAGTCTGTCATACAGAGTGAAGTAAGTCAGAAAGAGAAAAACAAATACAGTATGCTAACACATATATATGGAATCTAAGGAAAAAAAAAAAAAAAGGTCGTGAAGAACCTAGTGGTAAGACGGGAATAAAGACACAGACCTGCTAGAGAATGGACTTGAGGATATGAGGAGGGGGAAGGGTAAGCTGTGACAAAGTGAGAGAGTAGCATTGACATATATACACTACCAAACGTAAAATAGATAGCTGGTGGGAAGCAGCCGCATAGCACAGGGAGATCAGCTCGGTGCTTTGTGACCACCTAGAGGGGTGGGATAGGGAGGGTGGGAGGGAGGGATACGCAAGAGGGAAGAGATATGGGAACATATGTATATGTATAACTGATTCACTTTGTTATAAAGCAGAAACTAACACACCATTGTAAAGCAATTATACTCCAATAAAGATGTTAAAAAAAAAAGGAAGAGAAAAACAAATATCGTATATTAACGCATATATGTGGAACCTAGAACAATGGTACAGATGAACCGGTTTGCAGGGAAGAAACTGAGACACAGATGTAGAGAACAAACGTATGGACACCAAGGGGGGGAAGTGGCGGGGCGGTGGTGGTGGTGTGATGAATTGGGAGATTGGGATTGACATATATATACTAGTATGTATAAAATGGATAACAAATAAGAACCTGCTGTATAAAAATATAAATAAAATAAAATTCAAAAAACAAAACAAAACAAAAAACTACAGTGAGGTATCTCCTCCCACCGGTCAGAATGGCCACCGTCAAAACATCTACAAACAATAAATCCTGGAGAGGGTGTGGAGAAAATTGAACCCTCTTGCACTTTTGGTGGGAATGTAAATTGATACAGCCCCTATGGAGAACAGTATGGAGGTTCCTTAAAAAACTAAAATTAGAAGTACCATATGACCCAGCAATCCCACTACTGAGCATACACCCTGAGAAAACCATAATTCGAAAAGAGTCATGGACCACAATGTTCATTGCAGCACTCTTAACAATATCCAGGACATGGAGGCAACCTAAGTGTCCACTGACACATGAACGGATAAAGAAGATGTGGCACATACATATGATGGAATATTACTCAGCCATAAGAAGAAATGAAATTGAGTTATTTGTAGTGATGTGGATGGACCTAGAGTCTGTCATACAGAGTGAAGTAAGTCCAAAAGAGAAAAACAAATACCGTATGCTAACAGATATATATGGAAGCTAAAAAAAAAAAAAAAAAAAAAGGGTTCTGAAGAACCTAGGGGCGCAATAGGAATAAAGACGCAGACGTAGAGAATGGACTTGAGGA